>NC_142938.1:827555-837555 GCF_046866305.1 Octopus bimaculoides | reverse complement strand
GGTACGAATGCAGATGTAAAAATAGAGGAATAAAAATGCATGCAGAGAATTTAGATGAAACAATATACAAGTCATAATTATCACAAAAGAGAATCTTTAATTGAAATTAAACTAGATTAGTGAAAAGTAAAGCTAAAAATAGTGCTGCCAGTGGAGATAAAATGGTATAAAAATGTATGCAAAGGACTGGTGAGGCAAGGAACATTTGTTTAGTTGAAAATGTCAGTCTTCAAGATTCTGCGGAGAAAGTCTATTGAATATTAAGTCTTTGGTAAATTGCATTTTGAAACGTTTCCTGGTGCAAGTGTTATACGGTTCCTTATTCTCAGATTTTAAGGTTCGGATTTATTATTCAGTTCTCAGTTGTGACTGACCAGCGAAATTTGAGGATTTTTCCAGAGTTCCAAAAGACATCGAAGCAGGAAATATATTCAAATTTGAATGGGTTGTAGGGTCGCAACAATATTTACATAAGAAGCGATCTTGATGTTGTTAATTGTTAATTGGTAAACTGTGTCTTTAGGTAAGAACTTTCAGCTATAGAAGTGGGTTTAAGGATTATGCAATTAATGGTGCTTTGTAAATAAATTACCAATTTTGGTTATTCAACTTTGAAATAACTAGATTTCGTCAAAGCTAAGACTGTTGAAATAACAAATTACAATGGCACTTTGCAAACAAATTGGTGGTATTTATATGTTGTGACAAGGAAACGATGAATTGTATGGATACAGTTAAAGGGAGACAAAACAACTGAACGCCTTTTCCTGTTATTATTTGAGGAACTCCGGATCTACATTCAGTGTACAGAATCATATCTCTAAGCCAAATTCTATAGAGTGCTGCATCATAATATTGGGCTGTTTCTGTGACCATTTGCTTGTTAACAGAAACTTGGGACGGCACCAGTGTTGATTTATAAAGATTAAAGGTTCGCTTAACTTAAGAGATTTTCAAGAAATTAATTCCGATGGCATTAGTTTCAACAGTGACTCGAAATGTTAGGTTTACGCCAAAAAATGATAGGAAGTTTTTCTGAATCAGTTGGTCATTTTGGGGTTGTAATATATATGCAATGGTGGGCACAGTTCCACTAATCCGCTAACAGCTAATTAGCGAACTTTTCGTTTAGCGGATTAGCGAAGCTAACCTTTTGGTTAGCTGTGCCCACCACTGCATATATGTATGTATGCACACACACACACACACACACACACACACACACACACACACACACACACACATATATATATATATATATATATACGTGTATATAGTAATAATCCTTTCTACTCTAGGCACAAGGCCTGAAATTTGGTGGGCGAGAGATATTCGATTGCATCGGTCCTAGTACTTAGCTGCTACTTAATTCATCGACCCCTTACGTTGTAAGGACGTAACTGAAAATACTGGCTATCGAAATAGATGCTAATAATAAATTTTTGTTCGTTGATCATTTTTGTGACGTAAATTTTCAATTTGAACAAAATAATGTTGGTACGGTCTTGAAATTATTTTGCCGACAATTTTCAATCATTTCAATTAATTGCGCATTAAAATTATTCAAATTGTAAGGATATATATAACGCTTATATCATTCGAAAGAGAGAAAAATTCTACATAAACTGTAAAAAGTAAAAAGAAAATTATATACAGTTTTGTTAAAAATAAATTAATGAAGGAATAGAATTGTCGTCATCAGTCTTCTTTTGGCCAGTGTGTGTGTGTGTGTGTGTGTGTGTGTGTGTGTGCGTATGTAAATATATATATATGTATCTTTTTAATTTGTTTACGGGAAACGGTTAGAGTATACAAATAAAGCAGCTATTCCATTATGCCGGCAACACTCTAATGATAATCGGTGAACCAGTTTTGTGGGGTTGCACCCAGTTGGACCGATATAATGTAGGATAAATATAGTAACAATATCAATAATCCTTGGGTGGAATTTATAAATATTTTGATACGCGCGTTTCCACAAGTTTTTTTTCATTGAGAAGTGATTGTGGAATAATTAGATTAAATATTGGGGTTGCTGAATCATTATTATGTTGTCTTCACGGAAGTCTTCGGTGCATCAGAAAAAAAACAATTCTTTTGTGATACAGTGTATAACGTGTCCCTGAATGGTGGGGATGAACCAAATAATAATTCTGTCCCCAGCTCATTAGTTTTTAGTTTATTTGTGGTGGGTGAATTGTGTGTTAATGTATTTATACCTTGTTTACAATATAGAGCAATTAAGACGGGGAGATACGAAGAAAAAAAAAACCTTTGAAATATCAAGTAATATTGATGTGTACCAAAATCCTTATATACACAGTTGTCAATTTAAATTTCTCGCGAATAAAAACATTATTTATCTTAATTGGAGAAGCACTAATTAATTAATTCTTACGGGATTCAACGATGTTTATATAACCGTGAAGGTATTAATTTCATTAGTGTCTCCACCGAAATATATTTGTTTATTTTGTGAATATATATATATATACACACACACACACACACACACACACACACACATATATATATATATATATATATATATATATATATATATATAATATATATATATAATATGTGTGTAGATATATCATACTCATACTTACACACACACACACACACACACACACACACACACACACACACACACACAACACACACAAACGTGCGCACAGACACACACACAGACGGTTGCTTACAAAGTTTCGCCCCAAAATACTAATGTGTAACAACTGAGCAAACACGCCGGAGTCGTCTGACGGAAACATATAACGAAAGATTAATATAGAATTATAGATAGTTAATTGTGTTAAATGGCTAGAATCTTATATAATGTGTTACACTATGGATAATATTATATATATGTATATATATATATTTAAAATGAGAAAGAGAGAGAGAAAGAGAGATACACAAATACAAACGTATATAAATGTGCGTGTGTGCGTGTGTGTATGTGTGTTTAGGAAAAGATAAGCAGAGGTTTCGAAGTTTTGCAGGAGAAGTTGACAGACATTGTCAACTTATGAAAATATATTTGGTACTCTGAGGGAATTATAGTGAGTAATTTTTCATTGAAGGATTGACTCTTTTGAGAATAATGATATATAAACACACACACACACACACACACACACACACACCCAAAACCACACACACACACACACACACACACACACACACACACACACATATATATATATATATATATATATATATATATATATATATATATATAGCGAGAGAGATAAATAGATAGATAGATCGACAGGAATCAGAACTTCTTCGAGTTGTTGTTTAGCAACAAGAATCTTGATTCATGATATTCAGAACTGATCATTCCGATTCTTTTTCAATTATAGTTTATCTTGGACAACATTATCTCATGCTTATTATTTATTTCAAGACAGGAACGTTTGGCTGTTATTTCTAGCTGATCGGCAGGCTACGTGGTGCAGTGGTGTGGAACATTACTTGGGGCAAAGTGCAAGGACATAAGGACGTGTGTGGGTGCAGCTGTGATACGAGAATTAATGAATCATTAATCTACGAAATCATTATTATGCATGAGGTCACGCCATGAAACATTAATTTCAAATGTAATCGTGCATTAATTATGAAGTTAGAAATAATACTTTAAATACTGAAGCAGCAAAGACGCCCCAAAGTGTAATGTTTTTATTTAATGAAATTTGTTGTGTTGCATCTTAATGAGGAGGCTGGCTCTACTTAGCTTTGGAATGATTTGAGATGAGATTGTTAATGCGGCATTCCTTGGTTTGCAATATTATCTGTGTGTCTCGCAGACAAATGAATGTTGACAAAATTTCATGACGGGGAAAAAATGTTCACTCGTTAATAGAAAAGAATGATGCAATTTCAATGGTTGATTCCTGATAAATGGATAGTTTTTCTAATATCTACATAGAATATATAAAATTCCGAAATTGATAGAGCATTAAATTTGGATATCAAGGAATTATCAGTCTAGAATTGAAATGATCCGAGCTGCAAGAATACAGCATTTGACATCACAACAAAAGCAATTTCGTTTATTTGTAGTTCGAATTCCTGATTTCATAAATCTGGAGACCATCGAAATCTTCTGAAACATATTCCATTCACCTTTGATTTCTTTCAACGATGGAATAATTAACAGCCATTCTTTTATCAGTTTAATTTGTCGTCGTCAACATGTCCCGTGCGCCTGCAGCGCATTGATGTCACTACAACAAAAGCGTTTACGATGAAACGCGAGCCTTGCTACACTTGTCCAACCAGCTCTTGGATATTGTTCATCCATTGTGTTCTTTACCTGCCTCTTTGATTTACTGCTTTTTACTCTTCCTTCCATGACAATGTTTTCCAGAACTCTGCTTCTGCGAATATGGCCATAACAGATGAGCTTTCGCTCCTTTCGCAATGTCCCCGCTAAGTTAAAAACAAGGCTGGTGCAGAAACGCATTTGGTCAATTATGCATTCGTGATTGCCGAGCATGGAAATTTGAAGGAAGAGAACATAATGTGTTACGAATCTCTTAGAAGGATCATCGGACAACTGAATGAGCGTTACAATAAGCAGGTGAAAGACGAGAACTCCTGAATATTGTGAAAAAAAAAAAAAGAATGTTTATTTACGACCAACTGTAATATCCACTCAAAATGTCTGGCAATAGTAAAGAGGAAAGTAAGAAGCTGATTCGAATCTCGAATTTCAAACACTTATCATATTGTAACGTTCACCATTATTCCACTTTTCAACAGAATTGTGTCGTATTTATTGTATCTGTTCTCTCATCTACGGTTATTGACTAAATTACAAAATTTTGTGTTCATTGTTTCAAGGGTCCTCAAATACTATCACAAACTGTCTGATAACCAAACAGAAACAGTCATACTTGATAATCTAATGTTCTCGAAGAATCTAGACTTTTCTGGTGTAATAATTTATAGGATAACAATAATTTAATTCTTTAACAGTTACCATTCTCTGTCTAATTTCTTTTTCATTCTTTTATAATTGGTATCCCCCATCACATCGTTTAGTATTCCCGTTTGCAAAGTATTTTCATTTATATATAAATATTTATATTATTGTCTAAATAAATATTTTTAAATGTTAGTTTATTAAAACACAAAATCTTATTTTTGCTTTGATATTTTCGGTTCTTTGTCAGTTTTTCAACATACAAACAACTTCGCTTGGCACCTCTTTCTCCTATATTAAAGCCAGACATTGCAGACGAGGATACTTTTTGTACCCTTTACAATGCTGGTTTCAAATATCTAATGAAAATACGATAATTTACGGTAAATGTTGCCAGCAATCAAAATTATTACACTTAATTTATAATGACAATCCGCTGACAAACAGCCAAGAGAGAACTGAAGCTCACGCTGGCTGTTCATCGACAGTAACAACACCTAATAAGACAGAATAAATTACCACCTGCGGCATTTTAACCATTTTGCTATATTTTTTTATTTTAAGAAAAGCTAAATGCTAATTAGCTGTAATAACAATGTGATTACTACATTATCAATTCTACCACCTCTTGACACAAAGAGACATAAGTATATAAGCCAGATATTAAAATTGTTTATGGTGTTCAGACATAAACTGTCTTGTCTTCCCATAAAGAATTATAGAAAACTTTCCAGGCAGCTGATTTCAAATTTGCCGAAGGGTGAAGGCATTTCTATGTTGACCTAAGTTTTCATTACATTCTGTTGTGCATGACATCATATAATCGGTTATTACTCTTTGCGTTAATGCTAAATACATTGTATTCAATTCCAAATCTACAGGTGTGGATGCCAATTCTATTACAAGGGGTTACAGCCACTGTAGTATAAGCTAGAATACATGAACAGGACAAAAATTTATCATAAATATAGCAGGAAAATAATATCACTTATATCTGTTTCATGCACAACACAGCGTGAATCAGAAGTGAAATAAATTCGAATATGAAAGGCACATTTTTGCCATTGATGTGGTGTGGAGAGAAAGTGAATCTCAGGATGGACAGTTTCATGCATATTTACACATATCTATCCATATATATATATAAATATATATATAAAACATTATTGCTATATCTGATAAGAGAACGTAATGACATGATTGTAATATACAACTGTTATCTTTTATCTTTACCTCAGTCATTAGATTGTGGCCATGCTGGGGCACAGCCATGAAGAAATTTTTAGAACCAACCCGGTACTTATTTTTTAAAGCCTGGCTAATTTATGGGGACGTTAACACGCCAACACCGGTTCTTAAGTGGTGATGTGGGCAAACACTGACACAAAGACACACATAGATTTATAAATGTAAACGACGGGTTTCTTTCAGTTTCCGTCTACCACTTGCCCAAGGTGCCACGCAGTGGGACTGAACTCACAAACATGTGGTTGGGAAGCAAACTTCTTAACACACAGCTACGCCTGCACCTATCGTCATTATTTTATTTGGTAAGTAAAAAAAACTAAAAAGAAAAATATAAAACCACTCACAACTTGTTGTTCGTCAATTTTCTAAACAAACAAAAGCTTTGACTAAAGGAGAAAGAAATTTTGGAACACTTATTATTGAGGCTCCTATTGTTTTTTTGGATACCCTAAATGTTTTATTGCTTTTTTTCACTCCACCATCCTATATAGACCCGTTTGCAATGGGTCTACATTTTCAAAGACTTCGATTTGAAGTGATTTACTAATATTAAATCTCTGCAGTAAAAGCATCGGTTAATGACGTCAGTAGATTCGTTTATTTTACTTCTTTTTATTGTTGCGACGTAAGAGTCCGTGTGTATGTATCTGTATTACTATGTATATGTGTGTGTATGAATTGGTAGATATCAGGTGTTTTTCAGTTTATTTTACCTTTATTCTTGTCTTATTGTGGTGATGGAATATTAATAGAGTGAAAGAAGGCTTGTTACGATACTCGGTCTTCATATTAAGTTCGCTGTTGGCGGTCTACTATCTGTATTTCTATACTTTCTGTAATCTATCTTAAGTTGGATCTTTTGAATGTCTAAAAAGTATTTTCAATATATTTTATTGACCCATTGTGTTTTTGTATGGCATGTTGATAGAGTACATGTGTTTCTTTTTTTTTTTTTTTACTCTGCTCTCTCTCTAGTGCACTGCAATCTTTTCACGTAAACAACGGGATGTCTTTCCTATGTAGGCTGTGGTGTTGGCCTTCCATTGCCTCTGCAAGCATTTCATATCGTACAAAACGTTTCCAGTCGTGCAGTTTATTTTTGGAATGCTTGTGAATATTTTGTAATTATTGCCCATAAAAAGTAGCAGGAAATAGGCAGGTTCTTCAAGATAGCGTAGACCCGGATATACTGTACATAAGAAAAGGACTTAGTGGTCATGGTTGGGATGTCTTTGTACATAGAGTTGCTGGATCAAGGCTGAGGTGGGGTTAAACAACAACAACAATCGCATCAATGACACGCACAACAGCAACAATAGTAGTTACAGTAACATACGCTTAAAAAGAGAGAACGATATACAAAACAACATAAATCACAGCAAAATAAGAACAATAAAACGACCAACAACAACAATAACGGCAATAACGAAACATCATCACAATAACCAACAACAATAACTATATACATAACCACTACAACTACAACTAGAACCACCACCAGCAACAACAACCACCACCACAGAAACAGTAAGAAGAGCAGTAAAAAGAGTTCCAAGAACAAACACAACAACTGCAACAGCGAAATGGAAAGACAGCGAATAATGATTAAGATGACAAATGTAAAGTGTCATAAAATGGCGGGAAAATTCGTTGAAGCATATGTAAGATGTCAGATGGCAGTAGTGGGAGGTGATGAAGGGGTGAAGCGAGAAGATGGATGGTGGTTATAGACGAAGATTGACAAATAGCGGTAATAACAATAACAACAACAGGATAAATAACAGCGCCATATATATATATATATATATATATATATATATATATATATATATATATATATATATATATATATATATATATATATGTGTGTATGTATATATATATATATAAATAGATACATGCATATATATATATATATATATATATATATATATATATATATATATATATATATATATATATATATATATATATATATATACACAAACCGTTAGATTCACTTCAACATTTAAATTTAATTTGCCAAAATATTTTCATCGCTTTGAGACCGCGACCTGTTCACTGAGATGCAGCACGGAACTTTGTCAGTGAAGAGGTCACTGTATTTGTTATATATGTATGCGTTTATATATATAAACCCCAGTACTTTTTTCTTTTAGCCTGGTACTTATTCTATTGGTCAGCTTTGCTCAACTGCTAACTTACGGGGACGTAAACGCACTAACACCGGTTACCAAGCGGTGAAGGACACAGACACAAATATACACACACACGTATACGACGGGCTTCTTTCAGTTTTCGTCTATGAAATCTTCTCACGAGGCTTTGATCTACCCGAGGATATGATAGAATGCACTTGTTCAAGGTGCCACGCAAAGAGACTGAACCCGAAACCTTGTGGTTGGGAAGCAAAATTCTTACCACACAACCACAGCTTAAATAGTTTCTGATGTAACGTTGAGTACAATGATGAGAGGTAAAGTAAGATAAACGGAAATACTTGAGAGAGAAGTTGTTTAAGTGGTTTGGTGTGTTTGGTGGGGAAATGAATGTAGTGTTGTCCAGACACACAGGAAGTGATTGATTAGTGGATATATAGAGTAGATGAGCTGTCCTATCATCGATTTAATACAAGATATATGATTAGACGAAGAGGAGAAACAATATGGAGCGAAGTAAACGGGAAGCACACATATGCAGACACACACACACACACACACACACACACACACACACTCACACACACACACACACTCACACACACACACACTCACACGCACACACACTCACACACACACACTCACACACACGCACACTCACACACACACACACTCACACACACACACGCACACGCACATTTCTCCTAATGTAGTCGCTAATTAGAATCACCTACATTGTGTTCTGTGCGCGCGCGCGTGTGTGTGTGAAAGAGAGGGATGTGGAATTGCAACCACTGAAGTAGGTGAGAAAGTTGAGTCCGATGAAGAAATTGAAAAGATAATAAAACCGGAAGTCAGCAGAAGGCAATGGTGGCGGTGGGGAAGAACCTAAAAACTCATCACGAAAACGTCACGAAGTATATTTTATTATTATTATTATTATTATCATTATTATTATTATTATTATTATTATTATTATTATTATTATTATCATCATCATTAGTATTATCCTTATTATTGTTATTATTATTGTTATTACTTATTATTAACCCCAATACCACCAAATCAACATAAGAAATACAATAGACAATATAAGAAAGATTATTAATATTCATGGATTGGGGGGGGGATAAGAATAGACGACATTTCACTATCACTGAATCTGATTTGACATTTATTTATCTTTAGAACGGTTGTGTGTGTGTGTGTGTGTGTGTGTGTGTGTGTGTGTGTGTGTGTGTGTGTGTGTGTGAATCTGTCTGTGTGTAAGCACGCACACATAAAAATATGTATAGTACGTATGTACATGCATCCTTCTCTCCCTCTCCATACACACACATTTAAACGAATATAGATATTCATATTAGATACACACACACACACACACACACACACACACACACACACACACGCAAAAATACAATACATACATGCTCATATATATATATATATGTGTGTGTGTGTGTGTACGTACGTATGTATGTATGTATGTATATGACTTTAGATACATTCTAGTTCAGTATAACACATTTACACAAGTTTATGTATATTTCTATCTTTCTTATTTTGTTAAGTTTATTTCTACAGATATTCTATAGAAATTATAACCAGTAATGATTTTTGATACATCGTTTCGTATACGAAATGTCAGATGTAAACA
>NC_142938.1:820055-822555 GCF_046866305.1 Octopus bimaculoides | reverse complement strand
TGTAACTGTACTATAACAACAACAACAACAACAACAACAACAACAACAACAACAACAACAATGTTAATAATACTAATAAATGCATTCCATAAACATTGGTTTCATTCCACTCTTTTGTGTAGGAGGTGAATTAAGTACTTACCGTAGCCGACATGCCTTTCAAGCAAATTATAATAATAATTATCATAATCATAATCATCATCATCATCATCATCATCATCATCATCATCATTATTATTATTATTATTATTATTATTATTATTATTATTATTATTATTATTATTTGTTGTTGTTGTTGTTGTTGTTGTTGCTGTTGTTGTTGTTGTTGTTGTCAAATGTGATCTAGTGTTCCCAATGGCAACTGTGACGCCAAGCAAGTCTTAACAACTGGCGCACACGCAGTTTCAGCTTGGATCTTACCAAGGAAATGCCTCTTTACATGACGAAAGCTTCCATACAGAGATTAAATTACCGAAATAAAGTCTCGTTTTTCGCTTCCTCGTACAACTACACGCTGACATTCAGACACGGCCATGGGGGGAAGACACATGCATTCGCTTAAATACAGCTATACGTACACACATACACACACAAACCCATACACACATATAAGAGATATATGTGTGTGTGTGGTGTGTGTGTGTGTGTGCGCGCGAGTGTGTGTATAAACATTTATATATGTATATATACATACATATATACATATATATATATATATACATATATACACATACACACACATATATATTATGTATTATATGTGTGTGTGTGAATTTATTTTTGTATTTGCACTTGGACATGCGACTGTAACATCTGTTTATCTATCTATCTGTCTCTCTCTTTCTATATATTTATATATATATATACACATATATATACATATGTATATACATACATATATATATATATATATATATATATATATATATATATATATATATGTGTGTGTGTGTGTGTGTGTGTGTGTGTGTGTGTGTGTGTGTGTGTGTGTGTGTGTGTGTGTGTGTGTGTGAGTGTGTGTGTGTGTGTACGAGATGTGTGCAAAAGGTATCCGGTTTTATTTTTACCTACCAAAACTAATGGAGTGTGGACAAAATCCTTTAGGCGGTCACCTATGCATGCGAGAATACTTTTCACGCTGGAAAGTCACTTCAGTTTCCGGCCGTTACGTCTAGAGTAGAGACGTGTAGTGCGCGCAACTCGGATTTTCGTTTTTATCGAACGCATCGAGCAGAGATGCTGCATCAACTTTTGCCAAAAGTTCATTCGAATGATTGAGCGAGCCATTGGCAATGATGCCATGGGAAAAACTCAGATAAAAGAAATGATACAACCGCTTCGGTGGAGAGCGAAGCATGTTCAGGCAGGCAATCCGCAAGTCGAAAGGAGTAGTCGATTGAGCAGCTTCCGCGAATAATCATGAAATAATCCAGGAAATTGTTCACAAAGTGAGAACAAGCACAGGACCAGTGCACATATATATATATATATATATATATATATATATATATATATATATATATATATATATATATATATGTCCGTTTAGTGTTGACTGTCGGAAAAAGACTGCTCAATACCATAGTAGAGATTAATAGTATATTTTATTTTAGTCGAGTCAGTCTCTTACTATTTTGAGTTTCACCTGGAGGTGCTGAAGGATCTTCAGGCAAGTCGTGACTTATGCGCTAAACCACAAACAAGCAAGAGACTGATTCAACCAAACTAAAAATATTACATATATATATATATATATATATATATATATATATATATATATATATATATATATATACACATATGTAGATAGATAGATGTCGATACATCTGTATTTGTTTTCATCGTATGTTTGTAAGAAGATATTGTTTGTGGTTAGTGTAATGGCACACATTTACTCCTCCTCCTCCTCGCCGTCTATTGATTTCGTTGCTCTCTTTATTTCTTCCTCTTTTATTTGATTAGGGTCGGTTTATAATCAAAACTCACAAAACCTGATATCTATTGAGTGCTTCCTACCTTGTCGAAGCTGCTGGCTTGTCTCTTGTCATTTCTTCTTCATTATAAAACCTGGCATTGAAAATATCCTTCATCTTTGATGACGTTACCGTGTCTCAGATAATATGATGCAATATCGTTGCACACAGGTGCAACGATATTGCATAATTAAAATGTGTTGTTTTAATGTTTACCGTCTCCTCTTAATGTTGAAAATGTCGTCGTTGAATTTTGTATTTTTGACACCTGTGTGTTTGTGCGAGTGCGTGCATGTGAGTGTGTGTTTGTGTTATATTTATGTTGTTGAGTGTGAGGGCTTCGTTGGATTTTGGTGTCATTGGTAACGAGTTGGTCGTTAATGTTGTCATTGATAATGACGTTGTTGTTAATGATGACGACAATGATGATGTCATTAATTGAATAAAGTTGAGGTAATTGTTGGTTGTATTTCATATTTTCTGATGCTATTGTTAAGAAGACGGGGTTTGTTGGATGCAAGTTGAAG
>NC_142938.1:805055-815055 GCF_046866305.1 Octopus bimaculoides | reverse complement strand
GGATAATAAAACGAATGGTCGTGATCAATAAATTCTCGTATATTCCATCTTCCGTCTTTCATTTGCCATATATATATATATATATATATATATATATATATATATATATATATATAGATAGATAGATAGATAGATAGATAGATAGATAGATAGATAGATAGATAGATACATAGATAGCTAGCTAGCTAGATAGATAGATAGATAGATAGATAGATAGATAGATAGATAGATAGATAGATAGATAGATAGATAGATAGATAGATACCTACATACATAGATACATACATGCATACATACATACATACATATATATATGTGTGTGTGTGTGTGTATGTATGTATGCATGTATGTATGTATGCATGTATGTATATTCTTTTATTCTTTTATTTGTTTCGATCATTTGACTGCGGCCATGCTGAGGCACCACCTTTAGTCGAGCAAATCGACCCCAAGACTTATTCTTTGTAAGCTTAGTCCTTATATTCTTTTGCCGAACCGCTAGGTTACGGAGACGTAAACACACCAACACCGGTTGTCAAGCGATGGTGGAGGGACAAACACAGACCCACAAATATATACATACATATATATATATATATATATATATATATATATATATATATATATATATATACGACGGGACTCTTTCAGTTTCCGTCTATCAAATCCACTCACAAGGCTTTGGTTGGCCCCAGTCTATAGTAGAAGATCCGTACCCAAGGTGTGACGCTGTGGGACTGAACCCGGAACCATGTGGTTGACAAGCAACCTACTTACCGCACAGCCACTCCACATATATATATATATATATATATATATATATATATATATATATATATATATATATACCCATTCCGCCAGAACTTCCCAAACCCCAGTCCTTGTTGTAGACTGTATCAGGTATGGATTTCACAGATCCATCCGGGCACAAGATTAGCGAAGCGGATGACAATGGACAGGTGGCGAGATATAGAGCGTAAGTTCGCTGACGAGTGACATTGTTAAACTTGAAGCTAATTTGTTTGGTGATATCCGACGATGATCTGAATTGACCAAAGAATTCTAATAAACAGCTATAAATTTTTTTTAATTCTCTTCCCCCTGATTCTGTTCAGATGAAGGTATTGGCATTCTTGTATATCTCACCGTATCATAAAATTCCTTGATACGAAATGTGCTTCTCATGCAACAAGAAAGTCAATGGTAAATAAGTTTCATGTTTTGTGATTCATGTTATAGCAGATTTTTCAGGAACGAATCTTTCCGTAATGTTGGGTTGTTAGCGAAGGATTGTGTACTGATGTCATGTAAACTGATATCTATGGGGTGGGGGTGCGGTGATATATGTCTCAAAGTCTTTTGGAAAACGGAAAGGAACAAAAAACAAATGTTTGTAACTTATTTCCAATGGCGTCATTTGACAAATGAAAAATATCTGCAGCCGAGAATCGAACTTGTATTTTTTTCTTTCTAGTTGTTTTCCCTTCGCTGATCCCGATCGACTTTAAGAAAGCGATGATGTTTCAATGTTAGCTATAGTATATTCGTTGAAAATGATGTCCAAGCAGCTTTAATCTGTCTCGTCTGTGGATATAATCCACGGAGAGATTTACGCACAACGCTGAAGTTATTAACGGATTAGTTTGCTTTCCATTGATCCGTTAACCTTAGAAACTTCCTGCAGATCTTCTTTAATCTTATTATTGTACAAAGCAACATTAATTACTGTATTCTACTAACAACCCAACAGAGCATCTCTAGAAAATAGAAACCTCAGATTAAATTGCATTCCATGCTGTTTTTATCATTATTTTTCAGTATTTTTCGTTATATTTTCCATCTTTGTTGGTCTTGCTTACAACCAGTGGTGAGTTCATTTGTTTGTGGGTTTTCTATTGTATTGAAAGTACTTTGCCAGTGATTCCCCTTTGATACTCTGACTTGTGACTTTACCACAGACATTCACCGTCGTTCAATATCACTTATCACCTTCTGCTGTGTTGTCTATTCTGTATTTTATGTAGTTTGTTCTTCGCGCTTGCTCTTAGGCAGCACAGATTAGAGCCTCCGTTTCCGTTTTTAAATCACGTTTAGTCATCCACAGCCATCTTTTTTCTCTGTCTGTCTTATCTTCAACATCCCTATGAAATTGTCCATGCAATCTTTTCTTTACCCACCTATCTTCAGTCTCATTCGTTTTCAATTTCTTGTACAGTGCTTTATTTTTGCAATCTTTCACAAATTGCTGCCTATACTTGCTTGTGTTCCTGTCTGAAATCACTGACCTGCGATATCGATAGACTATGTGCTCAGACACAAGTGAGGAAGAGGTCTCATTGGATACAGGATCTGTATCGTCAATGAGGAAAACAGTCTGGGCTGGTACGTCAAACAACAGATTGATCCTTTGTTTATTGTTGTTAGAAATAGCAAAACGATACCTAGTGGCTCTTCATTTCACGTTGCTTTAGTCTACTTAATTAAAAATGCGAACCAGCCGACAACCGAAACAACACACAAACACACACACACTCCCCCTCTCTCTCTCTCTCTCTTTTTTTTTTCTTTCTCTCACTCTCTCTCACACACACTCTCTCTCTCTCAGTCTATCCATCCATCTAGCCAGCCAGTCTATCTATCTATCTATCACAGCCTGGATGTGCCGCTGGGTTAAAGGATGATGGAGTCGATCGGGTGCTTATGTCTGTTTCATGACTTCACAAGCACCTAAAGCAATTAGCTAAAACATGGTGCATGTAATCAAGTCATACTCGTTCGTAGACGATGGATGGTTGTATACCCTTGACGTTTTAAGAAGAAACATTTCTCCTGCAGTTAACTGAAATTCTTATTTTTCAATAAATTGTGTTTAAAGAATGTAAAAGAGTGGAATAAGAACGATAAATTGAACAGGAATAAACTTGATGAAGCTGTGAATATTGTCGTTCGTTATCTTTGTATGTGTACCGTTGAGGTTTAACAGGGATTAGATGCTAATTAAAAGATTATCATTTAATAGGGATAAAATTCTCTCTTTAAATATGCCTACATCGAAGCAGATAAAATTATATTTCATTATGTTGGTGGCAAGAGACAAATATACATCAAGGTAAAATATATATATATATAAAAATACGTATCTAAACAATTATTGTGTGAAAGCAATTTCAATAGAACACCGGAAGTGGTTAAAAAAATTTCGGCCATGTTGCTAGAAGATGGATTTAGATATTTGAGCGAAAATGATTATTTGAAATAATGTTGTTTAAGTTCTTTACTCACAAAAATATATAATTTTCTTCCATCATGTAGTCGCTTCCGGGTTATTTTATGAAGTGGGTGGTTTGTAATATATATGTTTAAATAGAGTTATTTCTGTCACGTAACGGATATATTTGAATAATTGGTAGGAATTGATGAATAGCAAGGATTCTCTGTGTGAAATGTCTCTACTCAAAGCTGTAAGGAACATTTAATACAGGAAGTATTATCAGCCAGATACTATTTTACCATAGAGATAATATTATCAACAAAAAAATATCTTATTAAATTGAAAATATTATCAACTAAAAAATATTGTATCATATCAACATAATATCAACTGACCATTATCCACACGTTTTGAGTTCAAATTCCGCGGGATCAATTTTGTCTTTCATCCCGCCGTGGTCAATGAAACAAGTACTAGGGTATATTACATCGACCCCAGTATTTGACTGATACTTTACATCGACTAGAGTTAATGTAATACCCGCCCTCACTTTGTGCTAAACTTGGAAAAAAATATTATGTTAGACCACACTGTTCTATGAAATCAATAAATATTTTATCACTTAAACGAAACTACAGCCTTAACAGCGCCGTATCAACCACGCATTACTACAGAATATTATATGAACCATACACTACTACCATCTACACTACGTAATGCGAACTAGACACACACACTGCTATGAACTATACTATGTGTTATGAACCACACATTACTAACACCTATTTTATGTCTATATCCACCGGGCAACATAATTCAAACTACACTATTGCATCAAATATTTCAGTTACTGATTTTTCGCTGACCAAAATTAATGAAAAAGGACAGTCAGCAGCCATGATGTCTTTTCAGGCGTTCGATATCAGCAGGAGGAGGAGGCTATATTGAGAAGGTTGAACTTAAGGATTCCAACAGAGTGGATTCTGTTGTTGGCCAAATGACCAACAACCAGGGTATGGCATTAAGCTGGGCGATGAATTAAGGGTATTGGACTTGGAATTAGGGTATCAGGAGAATATTACTAACTATGTCAACGGCTAACAGAATTTGACAACAATTATATTTCTGAATCTGCCTTCAGTTTCCTAAAGGTCAAGTTATGATTGTCGTCTGGCCTAGGTATTAAAACTGCCTATTATTATGTCTAGAAGTTCAAGTTAACTGCAAAACCTTTATTTTACATTGTTTCAGTTCATCAAAGACATTGGAAATAGGTACCAGGAGAATCTATGTGTTATCTGCGAGAGACCAGAACTACTTCCACGAGATTTATCTCAGTTTTTTTTTTTTCTACATAAGAAGACAACATTAAAAATCGTTTTGAAATTAATTTTGTCTCGATTTTTTAACTGTCCATCGACAGAATAAGGGAGAAATTTACAAAGCTAAGTTTAGACTCAACACCAGACGACATCACCGAACCATTAAATAACCTGATTAAATTTACAATGGTGGATTTGAACACTGACTCTACACTAATATCGTTGGCCTTGTTTAGTGAAGTGTCTGGTGAAGAAAATGTGTATTTAGAATCCTTTGTAACACAATCATCACTATAACGGAGGCTGTTTATTCGCCTCCGGGTCTTCTTTTAACTTTAGATAAGATTTCAACAATTTTACAGAAAAGAACATGGAAAATATAAAACAGTGTGAATAAGAAACTTTAATTACCTTCACTAAATTTTCCATCTACAATTCACTTTCCGAAATGACCATTTCCAGTGAATCGTTTAGTTTATTATCTAAAAGATAAAATATATAAGTAATGCAAGCAATTGTAATATGTTTAAATACACTGTTGGAATTTTATTCCTGGAAAAAAAAATGTCCGATCCAACTTAAGCATCGGAAATATCTCTAAAATACGGGAATTATGTAAGCAAGGAAATATATTTGGCTTCTTCAGCGCCATTGTGGATGGTTTCAAATGACATTGAGTTGTATCAAATTGACTTCGAAATATTTGTAAACCAAATAGGTGACTGTTTGCAAAGGTAATTAGCGTTTGTTGTCGCCAATCGCATCGCTTCTAGGATGACATCTGATGATCTAATGTGTTGAAGAGGCGTATGAATTAAGGTTTAATGAGAAGAAGAAGAAGAAGAAGAAGAAGAAGAAGAAGAAGAAGAAGAAGAAGAAGAAGAAGAAGAAGAAGAAGAAGAAGAAGAAGAAGAAGAAGAAGAAGAAGAAGAAGAAGAAGAAGAAGAAGGGGCGGAGGAGTACCTTGATGACGACGGTGGGAAGGAGGAAGAGGGGGGATGAAGAAGAAGAGATTTCTCCTTACCCCCAACAAGGAGACGTCTTAATTTCTTAATTTTTCAACCAGTATCATCTTTATTATTTCAATTATAAATAATTAGAATTAATATGTCTGGAGAAAGCCATAAACTTTAATGTTGCTATTGTGATTGTCATTTAACCGAAGGTCTCCCCCCCTCTTATTATCATTGAGGAAACATCGTCAAGAAGAGTGTTCCAGCTGTTTCTAGTCCACTTTTTTTCTGCAAACATTATATATCAAGGAATGCATTATCTTATGTGCTCATTACCAGCAGGTCAAAGCGAGAGTAGTCTTTGTTGTTGGCTTGAGTTGACGATGGTGATTTTGTTGTTGTTGCTGTTGTTGTTGTCGTCGTTGTTGCTGTTATTCAATGTAGTCCAGTAGAACAAAGCCTATTTAGCGCTGGCAGGTGAGATTCATCATTAACAGACTCCGCAGAGATGGTCTTCTGCTTGACAGACAATTGAATGGCGGAATGCAATTTATAAGTAAGAAAAGTAGGAACGAGAGACGTGAATAGAATAGTGAAACGTGAAAGTAGCATGTAATATGGCGGTGACGTAGTGAGGATGATTACGTAAGGAGAGGAAGATAAGAGAGATTATCTTACATAATTCTCATAAACTGTTCTAATGATCACTCATAGAAAGGAGATGATATTGGGCGATGTAGAAACTTCAATAAACGATGAATGGCTACAGTGGCAGATGGTAGAATATAAAAACAAAATTCAGTAAAAGATTTGAATTGAAGTAAATGTTGGCTTGTATATTAAACGGAGTTGCTAATGCATACATAATTGATTTCATGAAAACTTCTTCCATCATTAAATACAGAGGAACAAATAGTAAAAAAACATTACAGTGGAAGGAATTTAGTTGGAAGAACATGAGGTCAGAGTTGTGTAGGTTTCGGAAGAAAAAAGAGAAACGGTTCATCGTCTATTGCCTGGACTTAAAGTTCTTCCTAGGAATAATTACGGTAAGGGATAAGGCGGCGAACTGGCAGAAGAATTAGCATGACGGACAAAATACTTAACGGCATTTCGTCCGCCTTTACATTCTGAATCCAAATTCTGCGGAGGTGGACTTTGCCTTTCATCCTTTCGGGATCGATAAATTAGTACCAGTTGAGCACTGGAGTTCATCTAATCGACTTACCACTTACCCCTAAATTGCTGGCCTTGTGCCAAAATTTGAAACTGATGAATGTCGTAAGAGGTATAACATTGTAGTTGATGGTCTTCGCAGGAGTTTGGAGAAAGGAATGATGCCAAATAAATGAGATAAGGGTCAGGGACCATCGTGGAGCAAAATTGGGATAAATGTGAGAAGGACTACATTTGTAAATAAAGAGAGCAGACGAGATTTACGATTTAGCAGATTCTCTTTCCATATGACCCTGTCAGGAAACCAGATTTATTCAAGAATTTCCATTTCAAATAGATATTATTGATTATGGCTTGTCACATTAATTACGACCGATCACATTCATTAGATCTGTCACGTCATGACCTCTTATACTAATTATGACCTGACACACTGGTTATGACCTGACACACTGGTTATGACCTGACACACTGGTTATGACCTGACACACTGGTTATGGCCAATCACATGACTACAGTCATCCTTCACTCCTTTTCCCTCATTCCAATGGCTGTACGCATCCTCCAAACTGGAGAGGCTATCCCTTACAGCCAACTTCGACTGGGAAAAGCCAGATCTTCAATCCCTTCACCCTGCAACTCAGCAGAAGGCCTTCGTATTCCGCACGTTTCCATTTGTAGGCCTGGTCACGCCATTATTACCACGAGAAGTCTTCACGTCAACTGAAGCCTTACCACGTCTCCATCTTAGAAATCAATAACTTTAACCATTTAAACTGCGATCAAAATCGCAACAACTTAAATTCTTTTTATCTATGCGTATGTGTTATTTATATTTGTGTGTGTGCATACATACGCACACACACACGCCCGCGCACACACACACGTACATACATGTACATATATACATATACACATGTGTATATGTACATAAATATATATGAATATGTACACTTCAGTATATATTGTATGTGTATTCGTGTATATGTGTGTGGTGCATGCATGTGTGTGTGTGTGTGTGTGTGTGTGTGTGCGTGTGTGTGTGTGTGTGTGTGTGTGTAAGATATTTAGCAAAGAAATCGTTTAAAGTCTTAATTGTTTGTCTTGGCGTGAAAACTGTTCCTGAATGCTCTTCAACGGGTTTGAATGAAAGCCAAATGCTTAGTTTTGATGTCTTTGAGTTGAACCTGCAGAGGAGACAGTCTACTTAACGCCTGCCGCAGCGGTTTTAATGCCATCTCAGTGGGTTGTCAACAAAGAACGGATAAAAGGGGATCGCAGACCAACGCAACAACAGTCTATAGATGCGTGTGTGGGTATGTGTGCGTGTGTATGTGTGTAAATGTATGTATGTGTGATATATATATGCATGGCCGCAGCTCTAAGCTGAAACTATAAATATATATATATATATATTCTTCTATTTACACATGTATAGATAGTATATATATGTATATGTATATATATATATATATATATATATATATATATGTTTAGAGATAGACAAACAGATACACACAGTTGCATAAATAGGTAAAAATCATGCGTATACGTGTGCATATACACACACTCAAGCAGACATACAGACACATACGCGCGCACAAGCACATACATACAAACATACAAATATACACATACAAACATACATACGTACAACTCTTGATTCCCGTTGACAAACCAAGCATCGACTGGAACCTACCGCCGAGGTCAGGCTTGAGATGCACCTGATGTTCCCATAAGAAGCCATTTGCCAGATGACCAGCTTGGTGGTGGCTTCGATGTTGTCATGTAAAACCTTGCGTTGATGTTTGTCGGTTCCTTTGTTGCCTCGCTGCGTCAAGACAGGAAGATCTGGGGCAGATTGAAACTCTACTGATGAATTACAGCAAATAGCTATGTAAAATATTTTTTTAATGAATTCTTGAAATTTTAAAATATTTTTAAAATACATTTTAAAATCTTTTGTTCTTTGATGTTTAGAAACGAATTATTATTTTCAAAATTATTTCAGTAAACATAAGAAAAGAGTTTGTCATTTGACAATGATGAATTTTTAATGCCCAATTCCATTAATTTATCTAACTTTTCCTAATATAATTCAAAGTCCTAAATTTGGTGTTAATCAGTCACATTTATTATTTTAATTATTAATTATTTGTATTGATTATTTTCTTTTATTATTTAGTTTGGAAATATAGACAGAAAAGAATTCTTGGCCTAACACTTAAAAAATAATTTGTATTTGGAAAACAAGAGAGATATACAATTTAATAAGCGTAAATTGGCTTATCGTTGCTTTAAATCTAAGGATAATTTTATTCGCAAAGAGTCTTAACATTTTTATTAAATTTCAATGAAAACTGATATCTTTTGCACCTAATCTTGCACCAAACTCCTATTTTTACACTTAAAAGTTGCATCTAAAAAACCGGTGTTTTGCACCTAAAATCCGCTCTTCACATCTGGTTTATTAAATATTCATACTTTCAGTTTATTGGAAAACCGGAATATTTTCAGCTTATGCAACACTACCATCCCAAACACGTACACCATGGACACATTTATGTGGAACCAAAATTGTAACTGGACAGAAAGTGATCAAAATTTCGACCCGGTGCAACACTGGCCCTCAACTTTTTTAGTCTGACGGAACCAATTAATGATCCCTCTCGCAAATTTCACTAGTTTTTGCTTCGTAAGTTTTTTCAACTTCAAATCGATTTTTATTAGTAAATACTCCTCGAAGACAGCGAACTGGCAGAATAGTTAGCACGCCGGACAAACTTAACTTTCGTCTGTCTTTATGTTCCAAGTTCAAATTCCGCCGAGGTCGACTTTGCCTTTCATCCTTTCGGGGTCGATTAAATAAGTACCAGTTACGCACTGGGGTCGATGTAATCGACTTAATCCCTTTGTTTCTCCTTGTTTGTCCCCTCTATGTTTAACCCCCTGTGGGCAATAAAGAAATAGATATTTCTGCTTCAGTAACTCAGCGCTGAATCTGTCTGAAATGTAATGGAAACTAGGTCCATGATACAAAGCAAAGTGTGAAGGGAATAGTAGTCATTTCATTTAATTTCTAGATAGAAATAAATACGAAATAACATCTACTGACCAAAAGCAAGAAACAAATTGTTACAGTGTTATTAGAAACCACTGAGATCTTTTAAGCTTAACTCTACTAATTGTCTTCTAAAATAACAGATATATTGTTTTAAAGACAAATTAAAACCTGCCCTCATTCGAATCTGACAGCTTTTAGTCTCATATAGTTTGTCATACTCAGCCAATTTTTGTAAAGTAGCTGCCAATATTAGATTCTTTTTATTGAGCTCTTC
>NC_142938.1:787555-802555 GCF_046866305.1 Octopus bimaculoides | reverse complement strand
TTTTGATTTTTACTAAATACATACATAGAAACATACACACATGCACACACATAGAAACACACACGGACATATCTACATATAGATATCTATACACATATATATTTTAAATCTGTCTACGGAAATGTTTTGAATATGCAAGTAACGCTCCTATTCCTTTATGCCGGTCACAGTTTTATGATGTCTAACGAACCACTTCTTTTGGGATACATTGAGCTCTACTGATGTAATGCAGATAAATATATAATAATAATAACAATAATCCTTGGATGGAATTTATAAACATTTTACGCATGACTACGCGCGTTTCCACAAATCACGTGTCTCTTAAGATCACAGTTCCTATTGCTGGGATGATTACAGCCTAGTCCGTATTATTGTTATTATTACTATGCATACATGCATAAATACACACACACACACACACACACATACACACACACACACACACACACACACACACACACATATATATATATATATGATTGCACACGAAACTTTAAGTAACGGAGAACAGAATTAGTGTATTATTAAATACTTCCAGTTCCAAATGAATAAGTGGAATACAATTTTTTCTTTTCTTCACCTGTGTGTGGTGGGGGGAGAGAGAGAGAGAGAGAGAGAGAGACCTACTATAGACTGACTAGTAGACAAATAGACACATACCGATGATTACAATACAAGAATTGGTAAACCTGAGAGAAGAACGTAAAACCCACCCACCCACCCACGACCATCACCACATTACATCTTCACTAAACTGAAGCGGTCTTCACTTGTAACGTAGCTCTAGTATAGTCAGCGTTTTTCTATTCTATATGGATGCTAGTAAACAACGTTTACAATAACAAGAATTACAACAACAACAGCAATAGTTAAAACAACAGCCTCAACAATATCTGCAGCCATAACAACAGCAGCCACCATAACAACAACAACAACAACAGCAACAATGACAGTCAGCTTGTGCTTCACTGTAAATTACATATGAACTTGTCAAGTTCACCTCAACATTCGTTGTTAACGTTGATTATTAAATTATCAATACAGAAATTTCTCTCACCCCCCCCTCTCTTTCTCTCCTTTCACTATTTTTGTCAGATTATAATTGTCTTACCCCATACTATCTAGCTACCTTTCTACCCATTTGTCTATCTATCGTTTTATTATCTATGTAGCTAGGCTTCTATCTAGTTTTATAGTTATCCGTCTCTCTTAATGTATCTATCTATCTATCTATCTGCCTATTTAAATGTCAGTCTATCTAACTCCGTGTGCATTTATGCATGTATGTGTGCGTAAATATGTCCAGTGACTGTGAAGCTGTGTGAATAATGGTAGCGTGCCATCCAAAAGATGAGAAAAGTGATGTTTATTTAACAAGTTGTTTTATTAAATATTACTAAAATAGAGAATCCTCTGCTTCCTTTCTGTAATTTCATTTCCAACACGTAATTAATTTTAATATTACCCGGCTGTAACGCTTCTTACAAGAAATTTGTTTTGTAGCAAGAATTGCCGCGCTTCAGATGGATTTGCTTAAGGTCTTATATCTGGAGATTGTTAATAGACGCACTGTTTGCCTGAGTATTTCTCTAAAAACTGAAAGTGATGTTATACTTCGCTCATAAGTTTTCAGTAATAGATGTAAAGAGTTCGAATTTGTCGGTTGTAATTCACTCTACCAAAAGAATAATGTTAGTCATCAGATGAGTTTCATTTACTTATCAATTTATGTTATATATATATATATATATATATATATATATATATATATATATATATACAAGTAAGAGACCAAAGTGTGCGTACGCCGCTATATTATATATATATATATATATATATATATATATATATATATAGGAAAATGAAAAAAAGCCAGAATGCTGAACTGGAAGCATAATTTAATAAAGATTTTTTCTAACCGGTTTTCATTGCGAGGAAGCAAATTATCAAGAAGAAGGAGAATGAAAATGTTGTTTTACAAAGAAGTGCAAAATGAAGAAAATAATATATAAAACAATAATATATAAAGAAATAAATATACCCATACATTATATTGTCTTTGAGCTTTTGTAGTGAATTGAATGTTGGGATATATGTTATTAAGAATGGATTTGAATTCTAGAAGTTTTTCATAGGGTTCATTCCATATGATGAAACAATCATCCAAATATCTTTTCCAGTTATCCATTAAAAAGATGTGGAAAAGATATTTGGATGATTGTTTCATCATATGGAATGAACCCTATGAAAAACGTCTAGAATTCAAATCCATTCTTAATAACATACATCCCAACATTCAATTCACTATGGAATTCAGCAAACATCATCTCCCTTTTCTTGATCTCTTAATTATAAAAACACCTAATAACCAAATCACAACCGACATCTACCACAAACCTACACAGACTCACAACAATACCTCCTTTTTTAGCTCATGCCACCCAAAACACACCAAGATAAATATCCCCTTTAATTTAGCTAAAAGAATTTGCACCATTGTCTCTGACCCAACCACTCGAGAAATACGCTTACAAGATCTCAAAAAAACACTGTTACAACGCCAATATCCCTCCACACTCATAGATCTTGGAATAAAACGTGCCAAGGAACT
Source organism: Octopus bimaculoides (assembly GCF_046866305.1). NCBI lineage: Eukaryota > Metazoa > Mollusca > Cephalopoda > Octopoda > Octopodidae > Octopus > Octopus bimaculoides. Next base: position 799,941 of record NC_142938.1, on the reverse strand, counting down.
TGACAAAAACACACTAAAAACCAACCAACATAATAACACACCCAACCCCAAAATACTTCCATACATCTCCACCCATAACCCCAATAACATCGAAGCATTCACCACAATTAAACAAAACCTCCCCTTACTCACCACAGACCCGAAAATGAACAATATCATTAATACACACAAAGTCCTTAAATGCAAAAGGCAACACAAATCTTTGAAAACATTATTAACCAATTCCAAACTACATACACCTCTTCCACCCCCATCAGTTAAAAAATGTGCACGCCCTAATTGTGGCACCTGCCCCTACCTACTTGAAGGCTCTGAATTTACCTTCAAACGAGGAACAAAATTCAAAATTAAAACCAATTTCTCTTGTTCCTCAGGTAACCTCATTTATGTCCTTACTTACGCAGGTTGCCAAAACTTCTATATCGGACAGACGAGCCTCCCATTACGTAGAAGAGTAGCTGTCCATAAGGAACAAATAAACCTCCCTCAATACCGCCAAATTCCACTCAGTGGCCACATAGACTCTTGCGCCAGAAACAAAAACCCTAAATTCATTATATTCCCTTTCTATCAATGTAAAGACAGAATCTCCACACAAGAAAGAATCAACAAGGAAAATCTTTTCATAGAGAAATTCCAACCATTTCTTAACACACACACCCCTCAGTGACCTTATTTCTCTATGAACAGACACAAACTTCCTGTTTGGAAAAAAAGAGTTCATAACTCCAACTAAAAACACTTGTCTCCCCTTACACACACTTCCTGTTTTGACACCACATTTCCTGCTTAACACAAACTTTTAACCCTTTTTTTAAACCTAACAATACCCTCAACCCTCATGCATCCTTATTTTTCCTACCAATTTATACATGAACTACTATTGAACTACAAAAGCTCAAAGACAATATAATGTATGGGTATATTTATTTTTTTATATATTATTGTTTTATATATTATTTTCTTCATTTTGTACTTCTTTGTAAAACAACATTTTCATTCTCCTTCTTCTTGATAATTTGCTTCCTCGCAATGAAAACCGGTTAGAAAAAATCTTTATTAAATTATGCTTCCAGTTCAGCATTCTGGCTTTTTTTCATTTTCCTATTATTTCTCCACGTGCGGTTAACACAACCCCACTATTTACTGACTTATATATACACATATATGTATATTAAAGGCGAAACTTCGATGCCACTGTTATGAAAGCGTAAATATTAGAACCTGCACCTATATTGGGTCCTTTATTCTGTAAATGTTTTTATGTATTTAAAATACTAATCATCAAATGTTTATGTAGTGGGGGAAGGGCGCATTGGTGTGTGTTGGCGTGTGTATTGTGTGTGTGTGTGTGTGTGTGTGTGTGTGTGTGTGTGTGTGTGTGTGTGTGTGTGTGTGTGTGTTATCTACTTTATATCAAATATAATGACATTTATTGGCTTAAAATAGTCTTTTTTTTCGTTTTCATAACGTTGTCTTCCTTAATGTTAATGCTTTTGGCTTTTCGTATTATTCTTGTTCTATTTGTAGCTATTTGCGAAACTACTGTTGTTGCTGTTGTAGCTATCGTTCTTCGGATCATTGACGTTATTTTAATTACATGAAATATATGTTGTCGTTGTTGTTGTTGATATTGCTGCACTGAATGTGATTTGTGACTGACTATGTTCATATGAACGTTCATATTCATTAAGATGTCACATGGTCCGAGATAATTTGAAAAGAGAGGGAGAACAGGTAAGTAGAAAGAGAGAGAGACAGACAGACAGAGACTGTGAGATAGGCGGTGCCCCTGTTTTTATTATAATGGAGCTATGTGTAGTGTGTGTGTGTGTGTGTGTGTGTGTGTGTGTGTGTGTGTGTGTGTGTGTGTGTGTGTGTGTGTGTGTGTGTGTGTGTGGTCAAAACTCAATTCGGAAACAATCCGATCCTTCCACCAAATCCCTCCAAACATTCTTTTGCCTCGTTTGCCTTTTCCAACTGTTACCACATTCTCCTATTCTGCCGCCTCACAGTCCCCTATTTTAATTATGATGCACATAAATTTCCAATTATGCCTCAACGCAGCTTAAACAGTGTGTAAAATCATATTTCAAACTTCCTGAGGCGACAATTTCAAGATCTTATTGGGCCATGTTGGAATCAATAGAATCTCCATAATCATAACACGGTATTTCCGTTTCGAAGCCATTTGTCTTTCTCTTTACAACTGTCCTCTTTTCTCGCTTTAAGCTCGCTACCCAGTTACATTCTATTTACTCACTTAATAACCTGTCCTGTTGTGGCCGCTGGCATCACTAACCATGCAACTTTGAAACGGCGTCCTTTGCAAAATACAATCTACTTCCTAACACAATTGATATGTAACGCCAATTGCGCCGCCGCACAGAAACACCAAAGCCGCCGTCCAGCGAACAGATATTCATCTTCATTACTCAGAATTTATTTACTTTTTTATGACATTTCATTTGGCTAGCATATATATATATATATATATATATATATATATATATATATATATATATATTTCAAAGATTTGCAAGCAAATCTTGACTTCTATTTGTTGCTGTTGATAATGATGATACTAACAATCATTTCTTTACTGGTTACAGATTACTTCCACCCACATAGGATACCTTTGTATAGAAAAGGATTACATACATAAAGGGGTGTGCAGATACAAAACAAAAAGCGAGTGAATGCTATAAATGTAATGAAGCATGAAAACTAAGAGAAAACAAAGAAAGGCACCTTCAAACGGCAGCGAAGCGATGCATATGGAGTGTCATGGTACGCTCCGGGAAGTAACTCTCTCTCTCTCTCTCTCTCTATCTCTCTCTCTCTCTCTATCTCTCTCTCTCTCTCTCTCTCTCTCTCTATCTCTCTCTCTCTCTCTCTATCTCTCTCTCTCTCTCTCTCTCTCTCTCTCTCTCTCTCTCTCTCTCTCTCTCTCTCTCTCTCTCTCTCTCTCTCTCTCTCATTGAATTACTAACCCGGTTTTATATCCTAACTTCACCACTTGCACCCTGTTTCCCACAAAGTGCACAAGGACATGCTCTGCTTTTCCACATCCACCTTTCACTGCAAAACTTGAAGAAGTTTATGTGAATCTGGAACAGAGAAATGGAGCCCTACTCCCGACCCTTTCACACTTTTCCATTATACAAGTGCTTTGGTCGCAGTCATAAAGTTCCACTTTTTGTCAAAGAGGAACAATGAAGAACAACATCTCGCTCCACCCAAGATGCCAAAACATCGATTCGATCGAGCTCCACACGTTATCAACCCTCAGACACTGAACGAGTAGAAAGATTTCATCGTACTACACGCAATTAGGACAGGTTCGCATGGAAGCACTTACTTATAGAGTTTATCCCTAATTGATAATGTTCTTCCAGTAGTACTCTTGTTACTGCTCATGGAGTTTTGTAAATTGAGAATAAAATCGCTGAAATGAAAGTCTTTATAAAAGATTGTGCAATTCTTTACTTTAACGTCGACCATCTTACTGAGAACAGGGTCGCCCAAAATTGATTCACTCCAGTTTATGTTTTCTTTCTTCTATTATCCATATCAATTAATTGATTATTTTGGAGTAATAACTTAACTTGTTGCTTTTAGATTTTAAACATCGTATCGGGAGATTGTGTTTACTAATTACTTGCACGACCATCGTTGACATATGTGAAACTCAACTGTGAATTAAACCTGTCTTGAGTGGATTTTGTGAAATACTTGAAGGAAACGTTAAAAGCAGTGCTCTACAATAGATGGAGCGACTCTCCCTCTTCTCTCTCTCCTCTCACCCGCGTCTCTCTCTCTCTCTCTCTCTCTCTCTCTCTCTCTCTCTCTCTCTCTCTCTCTCTTCCTCTATTTATTTATTTATTTATTTATTTATTAACTGGATCCAGTCATCGGTTTTCGAAAAGTCTGATAGCATATAACAACAGTTTTAGATGCCATATTTACTAACCACTTCAACGATGCAGTTTAATTAATTTAACAAAATCGATGAATTTGATCCAGTGCTATCATATTTCCAAAGTGTGCCAGCCATTTAACAACAATGGTAGCTCGCTGCAATGAGTAATTATTTCTATTGGCAACTGTAATTTCACTGTAATTTAATTAATTTAACAAGACTCATTAATTTGATCTAGTCATAGTAACATTCCAAAATCTGATTGTCAGTTGGTCAATTAGTACAGCATGTCGTAACCATTCCATCTAGTCCTCCAGTACTCCTTGTCCACTGTTCTCCTGAATCATGATAAGACATAGTCAGAGTTTTTTCAAATATTTTATACTCACAGAACTCAAACATAAAAAGGATAAGACTGCGCCAGAATCAAAATATTGGATAAAGTTCGCGATTGTGTTGCACATGGAATACATTAAGTAGTGAAAGTAATGCATTAATATAATTGATTAACGCCGTGGAAAAGTGGATACATAATTATAGCCATGGTGAAGCAACAATAATTATATCTGAAGAAGGAAGTATCGTCAGGGGAGACAACTTCGGAATTGAGATATATTCAAAATGTGCTTAAAATAGACTGTAACGGGGTGGGGAGTAATCTTTGGAAGTGTGGCGACAACTGCGCGTTTCAATATATCACTACACACGCACACAAACGTGTGTATATAGGTGTATACATGAATACAAATACAAATGTCTGCATATGTGTATGCGGTGTGTACACACACACATACACGCACACATGTATATATATGTGTGTGTATACATATATCACGTGATCATCCTGAATATCGGATGCTATACGTCGCTTGTCACAATGCGCTTTGCATTGTTTTAGCTTTCGAACGGTGCCAGCCCGCTCGCTAAGCGAACCGGTCAATATCCCACCCCCACCCACCCTGACCGGAAGGCTATTCCATTGCACGGTGACCTATTTACAGCTGAACGGACTGGAGCAATGTGAAATGATGTGTTTCGCTCAAGAACGCAACACGCAGCCGGTCTGGGAATCGAAACCACGGTCTCATTGATCGTAAATGCAACAGGCCTAACTACGCGCCTTCACACACACACACACATCAGTCAATAATCAAGTAGGCTACGATTGAAGAATATATTTAATGTATTAGAAATGTAGAGTCGATATCTGGTTTATTAAGATGATTCCTTAACATAGAAATTGCTTCAACGAACTTTCATTGTTGCGTTTCTTAAAGTCTACACTTTCAAGAAATGAACGGTTGTCTTCATACAATCGTACAAGTATGTGTGTGTTGGCCCAGAGTGGTTATGAAACGGTGCACCACGAGAAAAACGAATTTGATTTTCAAAATCTGCGTCCCAAAGACAAGGACGTCCGCAAATGATAATAAATAAATATAATAATTTGCTACGAGAAATAACTTCACTTTTAGATCGACAACTCTCCCACTCTCTAGCTTTCAGCACCAATGTCTCTATAGATTTACCACACCCTTTGACTCCCACTCCCTTTCTACATGTATTAACTCTCGCGCATTGCTTTCATTTCGTTTAAAACTTCTTAAGTTTATAAATATATATATATATATATATATATATATATATATATATATATATATATATATATATATATATATATATATATATATATATATATATGCATATATACATATTATATCTGAAAACTTATACGAGTGCCATACATCAACGCCAATAAACATACAACATTCAAACACGCATACTTAATATATACATAAATAGGTACGTACATAAATTACATACATAAATGCATATCTCTCTCTACACGCGCATCTATATATATATATATATATATATATATATATGTATATATATATATATATATACATCTATATATATACATATACATACGTTAATTACGTACACACATACATACATACACACATACATACATAAATACATACATACACACATACATACATACATACATACATACATACATACATACATACATACATACATACATACATACATATGAAATATATTTCTGAACAAGCAGTCAATGAAAACAAAACAATAGATTCTCTGTGATTCTGGTTTCTGTCACCATGTTTCCTGTTTACAGTTTATTTCACAATAATTTCGATCACAGACACAAAGGCCACAGATGTTAGCAACACAATCGGGGTCATCGACTCCAGGTTTTGACTGGTATTTATTTTATTGACCTCGAAATTATGAAAGTCAGGTGGGAATTGGCGAGATTTGAACTAAAGACTCGCAGGTATTTGGTACGTCTCTTTGACGATGTTGCCATCATGGTGACTTCTGATGATGACATAATGGCACATAAGGGATCAGAGTCACTATAGTGGGAGAGTAGAGTCACAAATAAGGGCGTTTGTCACACAGTGGGGGAGTGTAGTCGCTCAGTCACATATAAGGGATGTAGTTACATAGTAGAGAGACATCGTCACACAGTGGGGGAGTGGAATCTAACAATGATGGAGCATAATCGATTATATCGATCTCAGTACTTTATTAATAATTATTCAATCGATATTTGAAGGATGTGATATTAAGATTAACCATCGTGTGATTTGTACTCAGAACCTGCGAGGTAAACTAAACAGAGTTGTATGAATTGTCTAGAGTAGTCGAAGTACTTCAAGTTGTATTACCAGGAAAGACTACCGAGAGGTAATTCTTCTTGAAAAGATGCGTGAAGAAAGTGTGAAGAGTGTGTTGGCAGCTTTGTTTCAATCACACAGCGTTGAGGAACAAGAGACATGGTAGAGTCTTGTAATGTCATCCTGATAGCAGATTAACGGCTTAGGATTCCTCTAGGTATTATCACATTGCCAGGTAGAGAAGGAAAGAGAGAGAGAGAGATAGAGAGAGAGAGAGAGAGAGAGAGAGTTAGGAAGAGAGAGAAGAATAGACAAAAGAAATGAAGAAAGCATGAAAGAGAGAAAGGAAGAAGTGGAGGATTTGTGGCGATAAGAGTTGTGTTGAACCACAGGAATCTTAGCATGTTTATATCATTGCATTCTTATATGTACAGGATTGACTATTTGTAATGTTGGCAACAGTCTGGCTGGAGGCATAGGTATATATTACACACACACACACACACACACACACACACACACACACACACACACACACACACACACACACGAATATATTCAACTCACTCAACACATTTTCTCCACAGTTGCCATCTTAAACTACAAAACAACTTATACAACACACATTCCATTTAGTATGGATGCCTCGATAAACCACAATACTATCATTGCCCTCACCTTTATGAATATTTAACGCCTGTGAAGTGCGAAAACTATGGCCTTGTCTGACAACTGCGCAGTTGTGATGTTCTGTCACAGTCCCTTGTAATACAAAATGATGTTCATTCATTCAAAACCGACCCTCATATATTTCTGGCTATATCTTTAATAAGATCCACAAAATCACTTAAAGCTAAATTTTTAAGTAATTTTATTCTAAATTTTTCATTCTATATTTCCGTATAAATTTTTCTTGACAATAATATATACCCTGCAGTGAGATTTGTTTTCTTCCATGTTTTCATAGATGATCCTGAGGCGTTTGGTGTGATCGTCGCATACAACTCTTCGAAAGCTGTGTTTCTTTGTTGGTGATTTTGTTCGTCAAAATTGGTGTCGTTGACGGTATCCGTGCCACCACCACCACCACCACCACCACCACCGTTTCCATTGTTATTGTTACAGTCATTACAGTTTTATAGATTAGAACTATCGTTTGTAGATCTACTCCGATACACAGTCATTGTAGTTGTTGCTGTCGTCGTCGTCGTCGTCGTCAGAATGGTTGCCATTATCTGAACAGTTGTTTACAAAGTTCAGTTCATTGGAACTTCTTTACCTCCTCAGTCAGAAGAGGTTGTCTTCTAGGTTGTAAGAGAAAGATCTCTCACACTCATCACAGTAGCCATCTTGACAGGAAGTACTGTAATGTTAACAGAAATCTAACAACGTAGACAGGAAGTGATGTAGTGTTAAGAGAGACAGAAAAGAAAAGCAACAGAATTTCCCTCCTCTTTAAAATGTTGAAGATAAGTCTTCTTTTGTTATAAAAGTAATTTCTCATTTGAGCTTTAGGCTTTATGGTAGGTGGACCCTCGACTGTGTAGGTTTCAGCGCTTAACTTGCTTTGTGAAGCCCGAAAGGATGAAAGGCAGAGTTTTACCTTGGTGGGATTTGAACTCCAGCTTCAGCAGTAAAACCAGGCGTTTTCCGTTGCACACTGAAACACACACACACATACACACAAGCAAACTATCAATTTATATATACATATATATGTATATATAAATTGACGTGTATGTGTGTAATATGTGATATATATATTAAATATATAATATATGTTATATGCATATATATATATATATATATATATATATATATAAACATATATATATATATATATATATATATATATATATATATCAAATATGATATATATATGCAGGCGTGGTTGCATATATAAATGTGTGGTAAGAAGGTTGCTTCCCAACCATATGGCTCAGGGTTCAGTCCCACTGAGTACCACCTTAAATCTACCAAAGCCTTGTGATTAGATTTGGTAGACAGAAACTGAAAAAAGCCTGACTTACATAAATACATATAGATGTGTGTGTGTGTGTGTGTGTGTGTGTGTGTGTGTGTGTGTGTGTGTGTGTGTGTGTGTGTGTGTGTGTGTGTGTGTGTGTGTGTGTGTGTGTTTCCCACCACCGCTTGACAGTCGGTGTTGGTGTTATTACGTGCCCGTAACTTAGTGGTTCAGCAAAAAGAAAACGATAGAATAAGAATTATGCTTAATAAATAATAAGTAATGGGGTAGATTCATTCGACTGAAAATTCCTCAAGGCGGCGTCCCAGCATGGCTGTATTCTAATGACTGAAGCAAGGTAAAAGATAAAAGATATATATATATACATCAAACGGTTTGTAATGAATCTGAATAGCATAACTTCAGAATCTAAGGAAGAAGACACAAAAGTGTCCGTGGGTGCCCAGGGTTAGGGCTTACATATGCTGCAAGTTGGGCCAGCTCCATGAAATAACAGCAGAAATGGAATGGAATCGACATGCACCAAGAATGCTTTTGCAGAGAATGATGGTGAGTATAGTCCAGGATCCGCCATTCCAAATCATGATCAACTGAGGGAATGAGAAATCAGGAACAACCAGAAAAATAAAAATTGCTTTCTAATCCAATTTTCAACGCCAATAGATAATAATGTAATCCTCAAATAAATGGAGAAATTATCCCAAAATAATCCTCCGAATGTGAGAATGAAACCCGAAATAATCCCTCTAATGATAGATGCCTTTGGAATGAAAGAAACAAAAAGATATGCAAATACGTAGCCTAAACGGCAGGACTTAGAAATCTGCTGAACATGAGGAATGAAGAGAAAATAATGCATTTTCTGGGGAGTTGTTTGAGGAGAAGAAGAATATCTTTACTAAAAGAGAATTATGGATATATGTAGTGGTACGCAGAGTTGGGATCAGTAGTGCAGGGGAAAGCAAGCAGTAAATGATAAGAATACTAAATGATGATGGTGATGATGATGATGATAATAATAATAATAATAATAATAATAATAATAATAATAATAATAATAATAATAATAATAATAATAATTGGCACTATTGGTGGTAACTAACGATGAACAATGTTGTAAAAGCAAGGTTAAAGTAAGTATAACGGTATTAATTGCGGAGTCGACATGAATTGTAGAGACAACAACCGTCTCTACATCTGCCACGGGTTTCAATACAAATAATTTTAATGTAGCACAAATATGTCTAACGAAACAAAAAGAAATTAAAATAGTACATCAAATCGCTTGTCCTAGGCTTAACCTGGAAGCGCGTCCCCCAGGACAGAACCAGTCTCTGGGGTCGAAAAGTTATCCACTGGCACAAGCTCTTCTTTGAATACGAACCTGGATGGTCACTTGAACGGAAACTGCCCCAACTCGAGCTTTCTAAGTCCACCATCACACTCACCGCAGAAGGAAAAGTGTAAGGGAATCAAATGGACCCGAGAAGAGTATACAGAAGTAATATACGCTTAGTTACTATGCATTAGGCAGGCCATATGAAGAGAAACACACTGAACACTCTTATCAAATATGGAGGACATGAAATCAAGACAGCAGACTATATTTGGACGAAAATAAGTTGACAAATGTTAGGAGGGATATCTTCAGAAATAAAAGACTCGCAGATAGTGAAATAACTGCGATCAAGCACGCAGCGGAAAATGACCTGAATATAAGACAAAAAGGAAATGCAGAACCAGACAAAGAGAGCAACTCTCCGTGAGTCTTAATTGAAAGACTGCCATCTGACCAGAATACGCAAACGTCTGGAGAAATAAATTGTAATGAACTTGATTAAGATAACGATGAAAGTGGTGAAGAAACAATATTTGAAGACTACACGTTTACTGAAGAACACAGAGAGTCTATGATAGAACTGAAACAGAAAATCCTGAATAAGCTTGCAGTTGTAAGACACGCCAACGTGCATGATAGAGAACCACTTCATAAGCTCTTAAATACAATCCAAAATAGAAAACAAATTAAAATTGGAAACTATGTAACAAAGGAAATTAAACAAGAACTAAAACCAGATCTCACTGAATTAATTGAAATTATTTACGCAGCTGCTAAGACAATTGAAACCAGTTGAAACCAGTTGAAACCAGTTGCATGCCTCTGAAAAAAACAAAGAAATACAAACCTGAGAAGAATTCCAAACTGGAAAAGTAAAATTGAAAAAGAGATTGAACTAATGAGAGGGGAGTTATTAATATTGAATGAACTAATCTGTGGAAACAATGTAAAAACCAGAAAAGGAAGAAAGACGAAGAGAAAACAGATTCTCACCAAGAGAAGAACTGCTTTCAGCAAAAGAAACGCTGCAACAAAAAGTCCAAACAAAAGCTCAAAGAATACGAAAATCTGAGAAAAGAAACAAATTTTATAAGCAACATAAGCTGTTCACATCCAATGCAAAGACATTCTACAGAGAAATAGGGAAGGAGAAAATAATCGTTGAAGACCCGCCCTGCCATGGAAGAAGTTGAAAACTTCTGGAAAAATATCTGAAGTAATGAAAAGAATTACAATGAAAATGCAGACTGGATTAGACACACAGAAGAATCCTGCAAAAACTTACCAAAATAAGCATGGGAAGACGTCACAATAGCAGACCTAAGAATGACACTCACGACGGCTCACAAGTGGAAATCCCCTGGTAATGGTAGGGTGCCAAATTTCTGGCACGCCTCACTCAGTGCGCACACGAAGAGTTAGTCCAGTTATTCAATGAATATCCATATTGGCTGATTCTGGTCGACGGTGTCATAACCTTTCTCTCTTTAATTTGAGAAAATTCCTACTGTAATTTCTGGCAGTGCTTTTTTTAATTGCACTTTGAACTGGAATTAGAAATGTCCATTTTGTTTTTAAAATACGGACAATATATGTTTCGCTTTGCCTTTTCTTCATTAAGTCCAACAGCGATGTCAAACTGTTTTACGAAATTCCCCTAATTCCATTTTATTCTGAGAACTCAATAAAACCTAGAATTTCCGTATGTGTCACGATAGAAACAAAACTATCTTCATTACTACTACTACTACTACTACTACTACTACTACTACTACTACTACTACTACTACTACTATATTCATTGCCTAACATTGTTTATGCGCCAATGTCGTTGCCATCAAAATTATTTGTTAAACTCCTTGAAATCCTTTTTCAATTAGTAATTCTTCATTAAAATGTTCCTTATTTTCTCTTTTTCATTGCAAGTATTCGTTCTTTGGTACTGTTTGTTTTGTTGCTGTTTTTTTTTTATTTGTGTGTGTGTGTGTGTGTGTGTGTGTGTGTGTGTGTGTGTGTGTGTGTGTGCTATTGTAAGATTTCATTTCGTAGAATGAGCAGATCTGTGAGAGAATTTATCGCGAAATGTCGTCAAAATGCGAAAGTAAATAATAGAAAGTCAGCAGAATTCTGTTTTTGTCTTTCACCGTGTATCGGAGTCAGACATCTTCATGTAAGCAAACTTCTTATTCGAAGATATTCCAAAGTAAAATTTTTTGGTTTGGTAAAGCTTAAAATAAAGTCGTATCATAGAGAGAGAAGAAAAAAAAAACACGTCTTTACGCTACGAGAATTGATAATATTTTTTTCTCGTCTAGGTACAAGGCCAGCAATTTTGAGGAGGTGGGGTCAGTTGATACTAACGACACCGATACTTGACTATTACAATATTTTATCGATTCCGGGGGTGGGGTGAAAAGGAAAGTTAGCTGTAATAGAGTTTGAAACCAGGACATAAAGTGCTACAAGAAATACCACAAGGTATCCAAC
>NC_142938.1:770055-777555 GCF_046866305.1 Octopus bimaculoides | reverse complement strand
CGAACTCTGAGGCTGCGTCGTCGCATTCATCGACGAAGTCAAGATTGGATTCTTTATGGATGTATCCAGGGTCTCTTCTGCTACCCTTTCACTGTCCGCTCTGTAAATCACTTGAGAAACATTCTTATTTCAATACAACAACTCTATCCGTTTTCACTGAGCATTAATCTAGCACGTAATCAACGAATACTTCGATAAAATATTAATTAAAATATTAATTAAAATATTAATTAAAATGACAGCAAACTAAATTACACAGAAATTTAGTTCAAGGGAGCAAACTTTTACTCTGAATTCTTTAAAATATTTAAAAGATTTATGATTTAATCGTTTCTTTTCTTTTCTGTATATCATATCCTGGTTTCCTTTCTACTGAAGATGAGGAAACATTTTCGTGGAAGCCCAGGATTCTGTGGCGAAACAGACTTCTTGGCTAAATAATCGTAATAATAATGTTTATATATCTAATAAATTTTAAGTTGAATGCATTGTTACATATAGTCTTCTTCGTTTTGTAACATAGTCTATGAAGTAAGTATCCGTCACAGAATCGAATTGCTCTAATCAATTATAGGTTGGCACAAAATGTATAGATTGGTGACTAGGTTAAATATCATTAGTTTTAAAGAACTTTTGAAAGTTCTTGGCTTGCTGGTGGTACAATAGAATATTACCATTTTTGAGAAAAATTCTACAGGCACTCAGCGTCAACAGGCAAGCCTGTTCATAGAAGCGTGCAGAGGAAGACGACCTTTCAGCAAACACTCGTTCGGATTCCTTTCATTGTTGATTTGTGAAGTTTCATCAGACTCTTTTTTTATCGTGTGTGAAGGCGCGTTGCTTAGTGACGCGAGTGATCGACTCACCTCGAAAGGCCGTGAGTTCTGTCTCCTTTGTCTGTTGTCTTCAACGTCCTTTACGTTCCCTAACTTATTCCCTGCAGTTTTTTTGCTGTTGACGCCACTAAAATGAACAGTTTTATCGTTAAAGGCGTGAAATAGTTATGATTTTTGGACGATAAGTGATGAGAAAGGAGCATGTCCACGTATTGTGTGTGAATTTCCGTGTGTTCCTTAGTCGTACTTCTGTGCAGTGCAATTTTTGAATCTTCTATATACATATATTCGTAAATTTACTGCGTTGCATAGAGTATGCTTGCGCCCTATTCGACGTTATGAGTTCAAATCCAACAGGAGCCAAGTTCTCTTCATCTTCTCAGAACTGGTATATGAGATATCAGTCCAAGGTGATGGATCAATGGGATATATAAGAATCATCCAGTCACAGGAGCTTTACCTCACCATCCATCCAAAAACAATTTATTAACATACGCATATACATACTTATACATACATATACGCATGCATTGCCTTCACCTACCTACAGAAATGCATTCTTATGCACACCTGAGTGTATATAAAAATCTTTAAAAATCAATAACTAAAAACAAAGACATATACATGCATACATATAAATATATAGTGACGTATGCATATAGACGTGCAAACAAGCATATCTGTGCATTCTTATGCGAACACATGTGTGTGCATGTATGTGTGCATGTGCTTATACATGTATGTCTATGAATGTGGATATACGATATATATGAGTGTATTTTTGTATACAAACATACACACTCATACAGATATACAGATATAACACGGATTCATGCATTTAGACGCAGCCAATCTATACTTGAACAATCTGCAAAAACTATCATATATGCATATAGTTTATATATATATATGTGTGTGCGTGTGTGTATGTATATATATATGTATATATATATGTATATATATATATATATATATATATATATATATATATATATATATATATATATATATATATATATACTTATTCATTTATATATATATATATATACTTATTCATTTATATATATATATATATATATATATATATATATATATATATATATGTACGCATATATATATATATATATATATATATATATATATATATATATATACGCATATATATATTTATATAAGAAACAAATTAAATTAAAATAATGGTCATTTATGGGAATATATACATATACGCACACACACATATATATGCATATATATGCATATATATACATATTTATACATATATATATGTATGTATGCATGTGTACATACATACATACAAACATATATGCCTTCACAATCTTCACATGTAGCTACATATGTATCTATTAGTGTGTGTGGTGTGGTGTGTGTGTGTGTGAGTGTGTGTGTGTGTGTGTGTGTGTGTGTGTGTGCGTGCGTGCGCGTGCGTGTACATGTATACATGCATGGATGTACGTAGATACACGCATGGATGCACTCTAACAAGTAAATGTCTATGGAGACATACACGCATGCGAGTTGACGGTCACATCTACACACTGAAACCAAGTGGCGTGCGGAAATCTGTACAAATATATATATCTCTACGCATGGAAACGTTGGGCATATTGCAGCAGATGTCCACCAGCGCGTGAACAGCAGATACACACAAAGTACAAAATACGGAAATACAAATGGATAAAAAAAAAAAAGAAAGATGTGCAAAAATATGAAAGTGTAATAAAAGTACAGATTATGGTAATCCCAACAAACGGATGTTGACACAGTTCTATAAAGATTTGTATGCGGAAAATGCATGGATATATGAATATAAAACCATTTCATTGATTAATTACTGAATTCATGTGAAGTGAGTGTATAAAAATATTATACATTCGTAGATGCATATATACATACATACATACACCCGCACACAAACACAGAAACACACATACATTTGTATTGTTGAATAAAATTTGGATGACATCCTCGTAGTATGCTATACAAAGCTCATCCACAATTATTGGCTACCAGATGTCATCATATAATGGGAATGCTCTTGTCACTGGATATGCATCTGGAATTCCATAGCATCCGTTGAGTTTACACAAAGAGATTGATAAGAGAAAATAGATTGAACAACCGTTTATATATTTGTTTTGCAAGATTCCTTATGTTAATTCGTGTGATGAAACAGATATTGTTGTATTTGGGGATGGTCATGTTGCCGGTTTAGTCAGTAAAAACACACGCACTATATATTTGGTGTTAATTTCCTTCAGCTTTATATTACATTAATCGTATTTCCGCCAGAGTTCTTTCGTCACACTTCTGTGACCTCATCAGTGGTCCTTTATTATTATCATTATCATTATTATTATTATTATTATAAATATTATTATCATTATTATTATTATTATTATTATCATTATTATTATTATCATTATTATTATTATCATCATCATCATTATTATTATTATCATTATTATTATTATTATTATTATTATTATTATTATTATTATTATTATTATTATTATTATTATTATTATTATTATCATCATCATCATCATCCTATGATGCAGAAATTCTTCAAAAATTTTGTCGTGAAACACGTTGCTTAAATTTAGAGGTTCAGATAAAGAACAAAAATTAAGAATTATAAGGAATAAATTTTGATCTGTTCTGCAGATTGTTTAATTACTGGCTCCTTTCAAACGCATTTGGCCTTCTCGGTCATTTTCAAGGGAATTTAGTGCTTGACAAACATATTCAAAAGTTTCTCAGGTTTTCTTGTTGCCTTTCTAGTGAGATTGTAGAACGGTTTGGGCTGTGGGTTGGTAAAACAGAAAGAACAGAGAACTAACAGCATTTGTCCCGTCTTTTTGTCATCTGAGTTTAAATCCTGTTGCAGACTTAATCCATCACCCACCCCACTCGGAACTTCAGTGTTAGGTGATGGTGTTATGGGAATTACCTCCCATTCTTTCTAAGAGATAAAAAATACTACCTGAAATTCTTTTTGATCAGAGCGTGTGACAGACGGACAGAGAAAACCTGTTTCATATTACAATACAGATTTAAAAGATTTAGTAGATATTTCAGACGTGTTGTATTTATAATAGTTTTTCTCTTAGTGTTCTGCTAACGTTCGAATCAAGTATTCTCTTCTGTGTCAAAGACTAAAAAATTCCTGATGTCTCATTTTCTTATTTATTTCATTTCTCCTAATCAAATGTGACGTGTTCCTACTTTTAACGGATGAATTAATTAATACCATCTATATGTTTACACTTCCTCCATGACATATCTTTATTTTAATATGGCGTATCTTTTATGTTTTGGTATATTCTTTCAGCAGTCTATACTTCTTTCGTGGTGTTGTTCAACTGTTCATCAATTTTCATTCAAATTCCGATCTTTCAACCATTAAAACAACTCAAGCTTCATTGGAAGAATTCAATTCACTGAAAGCAGACGACTATGATGTATTGTTATGCTAAACATCGCTGAATATCTGTTCTATGACTTACTTTTCGTTATATTTATATATTTAACAATGTGATTATATTTATGCTGATATATCTAAGTACGTGTCGTGGTTTGTGATCAATGAACTTTGTATGTGCTTTTATGTTAATGTTTAAGGTCCGCCATTTTCTTATTGTCTTTTAGTTATCATCATTAATAAATCAATTAATTATTGATAGTTAATTGATTGTTACTGTTGTTTTCAAATAATAGCTTCTACGTCCAAACGAAAATATTAATACCATATTAGGTATTTACATATTAACACCAGTTTTCTTACCTCTACATAACCTGTCCCTGCCAGTGTGGATTTATATCAAGCGTTTCCCATACGTTTCTTAATTTTAAATCGTCCGTCTATGATATGTCTATTCTTCTTATTACTGTGCACGCATACAATAATTTATCATGGTCAATTTTATAAACACATGAATGATCATACTTCGTTGAGGAGGTTTAATAAGACTGAAATCTGCCTAGCGTTATTTCCCCCTTGTTTGCCAACGATCATACTTCGTTGAGATATGGAATTGCTTATCCTGCTTCTTTTGTATATATTCAAGCTGTAACCATGTGCTTACCTCTCCTCAATTCAGAGACAGAGAGATAGAGAGAGAGAGAGAGAGAGAGAGAGAGAGAGAGAGAGAGAGAGAGAGAGAGTGAGAGAGATTGATTGATTGATTGATTGATTGATTGATTGATGGCGACATATTTGATAGAGGCGGTCTTTATTCTAAAGATTCTCATATTTATTATTTTTTTTTTTTTCGTTATTCTCTTTAGAAGACGGAATCGGTAAATTACCGGATTGAATGATCACTCATCAATACTTCTGTGTTCCTTATCGATTTTTTAATGTCTCTGTTAGGGCGAGGGGTGGGGGAATTTACATCACCGATGACCATATCTAATATCTCTAAGACTGGTGTGGAAGAGGAGTGAAGTAATTCTCAGACTGAAGAATTATCCAAGGTGGACTCTGCTAAAGAGTGGATGTTAAGCTGGTTGGCGGGTATGTTAAATATTTTATGGGTAAATATATATTAGATATTTTATGGGTACATGGTAAATATATTATGGGGTAACGGTAAATAATTCAACCGGAAATCTTCTGAGGATTCCAGAATGTTCCAAATACATTTTGGATATTTTTTGTTTATATTTTATTGTTTATGTTCTGAAGTTGTGGCTGTTGTTGTTATTTCGCTGTAGTTAATGCCATGCTTCCTGTGGTTGTAGTTGTTCTTGTTGTTGTCTCCTCTATTGATATTTTCTTACAGTTCTTATATTTTTCCTCGATATTCTTCGCTGGCGTTGTTGTTGTTGCTGCTGCTGCTGCTGTTTTCGCCATCTTTTTAACCCATGTCGCTTCATTATTTCGTCTTTCTTCCTTTGCCTGCCAACCAATCTCCTTAATATCATCTCACGATTATCTTCACAGATGTTCCTTTACAATATTAATTTAGTTTTATTTAATTTTCTATGGTATCTTCTGACATTTCTTCTAAATATTTCATTGTATTTATCGAACCATTCACTTATATCTGCAAATTTCCAAAGCACACAGACTTTGCTCAGAGATCACAACACCTTGACCAACTTCCCAGATTTTCAATCATAGGGAATGGTAGTTATGTATGATGCCGTTTCATCCCTATTTAGAATCGTTTCAGGCGGGTTACCCGAACCAAAGCTACACTTTCTCTCTAAGCGTTCCTCCAAAATCGTTATCTCGGAATCGCCGGACAAAACGCTCAGTGGCATTTCGTCCTTCTTTACGTTCTGAGTTCGAATTGCGCCGAGTCGACTTTCTCTCAAGTTCAGTACTGGGATCAATGAAATGAACTTGTCTCCACCCCACCCAGAAATTGCTGGCCTTGTGCCAAAATTGGAAACCAATATTAAAGCTAGGTATCGCTCTGTGGTTTGTGACAATGTAGTTCAGCAATGGACAATGCGAGATGCTTAATTGCTCGATCTTAAAATGGAAGCCATATTTTATTCTTATTTTGTTTAAGGTATATTTTATTGTAGTTTAAAGTAGGAGTAGAATATAAACTGTGTGAGTTCTGTTTCTTGTGGAAGTCTTCACATATTGCCTAAGGGACCTAATTATTAGAGTCGATTTTCGCCTTCCGCCTTCCGCGCTTTAATAAAATGGATGCCACTCATGTACTGGAGTTCATTTATTGCTTGGCTTTGAGTTCATATAAGAAATTATTTTCACTACTACTACTACTACTACTACTACTACTGTCCTGTTCCGTAATGTTTTCAAGTCACTCTTCAAGTGCTAGATTTTATGAGAACAATGGTATGGAATAATGTAACCTTTCTGAAGAGATTCTCATACAGGAAGTTTTCTCACCTATGTGGAGAAAAGGGCTGTCCATCAATGGAGGCAAGTTATACACAAGGATCTGCCTTGTTGGCAAGATCGAAAACGAAGTAGACACACGATTAGAAAAGAAACATGCGAGAGGGTCGTGAAAAGTTCTTGGTTCTGAGGTAAAAGAAAATAGAGGAGGGGCAGGTCATTATGGTTTTATTCAACTCGCTCCCCTCTCAGACTCACACACTTACTGCAGCGGTCCTTCAGTCCGGGACCTTTTTAGCAACCCCTCGTGCATGTACGTATGCAAGTGTTTTATGTGCATGTGGGGGGGGGGTTACCTTTTATTTCTTTCAGTCATTAGACTGCGGCCATTCTGGGACGCCGCCTTCTAGAATATTTAATCGAATGAACCGACCTCAGTACTTATTTTTTAAAAGCTAGATACTTATTCTATCGATCTGTTTTATCGAACCGCTAGGTTACGGCGACATAAGCACACCACCAACACCGGTTGTCAAGCTGTGAGGGATGACAGACACAGACACGAACACACACACACACACATACAAACACACTTACGCATATACACATGCATACACACACGCACGCACGCACGCACACACACAAGCACACACACACACACACACACACACACACACATAACACACACACACACACGCAGAGTTGAAAAAATTTGTAGATACTCATGGACCAAGCAACCAATATATACAGAAATAGGTTTTCTAAAAATTCAACCTAAACAGTTTATCGATTTTTGGTAAAACGGACTTCACCATTGAACGT
>NC_142938.1:757555-767555 GCF_046866305.1 Octopus bimaculoides | reverse complement strand
TATATATATATATATATATATATATATATATATATATATATATATATATATATATATATATATATATATATGCACATATATCTATATACATATATGCATATATATATATATATATATATATACATATATATATATATATAGGTGAGAAAGTTGGTATGTGAAAGCACGTGGTTGGATGTATAAAAGATAATAAGAGTGAAAAAACTCACTCTTATTATCTTTTATATATATATATATATATATATATATATATATATATATATATATATATATATATATATATATATATAGCCGCAGGCGTTGCAATGTGATAAGAAGTTTACCTCCCGACCCCACGGTTCCAGTTTATCAAGCTTTGCCCTTATCAAATTCGTCCTAATGGCTTGTTTCTTCTTCTTCTTCTTCTTCTTCTTCTTATTATTATTATTATTATTATTATTATTATTATTATTATTATTATTATTATTATTATTATTATTCAATAGTCTTATTTTTATCACGTGCTCTCACTGCTCTACCGAGCGCAGCTCTGTGTGCTCTAGTTATGTGCTGTGGTTTGTTGTGATGCTCTTGTATTCACTGTGTTGAAAGTATTTTACATAGGATGTGTGCGGTACCTAGTAGTGCAATTTTCTGTAGGTTATATATATTTGTTAGTCCTGATGTTTTTCTTATGTATTTGTATGAATGTTTTTTTTTATCATACCTAATGCGCCTACTCTGATAGGAATTGTTTCTGTTTTTAGTCTCCACATTCAACACACCTCTATATCCAGGTCTTTGTATTTTGAATGTTTCTCCGTTTCGTTTAGAGAAACATTGTCATCTGCTGGTATTGATACATCGATTAGAAAGCATTTTTTCTTGGTGATCTCTGACAACTATATCCGGCTTATTGGCCTTAATTTCTCTATCTGTGTGTATTGGCATATCCCAGAGTATGCTTGCTTTCTCCTTTTCTGTAACCGTTTTGGCGTGTGCCTATATCATCCTGTTTTGTTGTTATTCCAGTGTTGGCATAGTTTCCACTGTATACAGGTCTTACTATTATTATTATTATTATTATTATTATTATTATTATTATTATTATTATTATTGTTATTATTATTATTATTATTATTATTATTATTATTATTATTATTATTATTATTATTATTATTTATGGTTTCCTTTCATTATAACTTTATTTCAGCTGCCTTAGTACCGGGCATCCTCCGGAGGACAGGAGTAGCAAGGACACTTTTGTTTTGCTATGCATGCAAAAATTAAAATTATCACCAGATTTATTCCATTTTAGATGGAGAGTGCTTTCGTAGAATATAGGCTGTACCCATCAAGGTTATCTTTTGTAGTTCACGGAGATTGGAATTACTAGCGAGTTGTTTAATATACTTCTCAGCTCCCTTCTTTATCATTCCCAACGCACCAATTACTACTGGTATTATTATTATTGTTGTTGTTGTTGTTGTTGTTATACACTCAACATATTAGACTGTTGGAAAAGAAAAGAATCCTAACATCGGGCTACATCAAGTAGCCTTAGATGCCAAGAACCCTCCTATTGGGTTACAACAAATAACCTTAGATGCCAAGAACCCTCCTAAGTATCTTAGCTGTCCCTAATAACACTGTTTTCTGCAGTTGTACTAAACTGGGTTTTATGCCTATTTCCTCTGTCCATCTGTTCAGATCTTTAGGGATAGTTCCCAATATTCCTATAACTACTGGGATACATTTTACCCGAACTTTCTATAGTCTCTGTAATTCAATGGCCTTTGCTATTTTTCTGTACTTCTCATATTAATTTTTTCCCCATTTGGGACTGTAAAGTCAATTATCTGGCACTTTCTATTCCCTTACTACCAAATCACTCCTTCTAGCTTCTATTACTCTGTCAGTCTGAATGTTAAAGCCCCACAACGTTTTATATTTCTTACTTTCTAGTACTTTACTAAGTTCATACCGTTTATTAGTATGTTCACATCCTGGCTTTCTACATGTCTCCCAGTGGATTACTCTCCCTAGATTGTCATGTCTTTTCTTGTATTCTTTCTGTGCCACCATGCAACATTCACTTACTATATGACTAACACTTTCCTCTTTTGATTTGCATAATCTACAATGGGAATCTACTTGGTTTTTGTCTACCTTGGCTTTTATCCAATTAGTCCTTAATGCTTGATCTTGTGCAGCTTCTAACAAACTTTCTGTCTCCCTCTGCAGCTTTCCCTTCTGTAGCCATAACCATTTCTCACTACTACTATTTGCTGAAATCATCTTGGTACCTCTGCACTTACGCTTGTAACCCTTCTGCTCTTGCGGTAAGACTCCATTTTTTTCCAGATGTTCGTACATTGGCTCTGCGAGTATTCCAGTCAATAACTTCCACATAAGTGGCAAACAGGATATAGGCCTGTAATTGTCTACCGTATTGCGTTTTTCTACGTTTTTCAGGCACAGCACTGTTCTACCCAATGTCAACCACTCTGGTGTTGCTTGGCCTGGATTTAACAAGGTGCTGAGTTGCTCAGTTATTCGTGCATGACATTCACCAAATCTTTTGATCCAGTAGCCTTGAACTCCATCTGGTCCCAGGGCCTTCCAGTTGCTCATTTTTTTGCTGATTTCCTTCACTTCCCTAACTGAAATGACTAGTTCTGACTGTTTTGGACAGACTACCGTTTGTTTCAGTTCTTGCAACCATTCAGCATCCTTCTTGTGCTCCTTGTCTTTGCTCCAGATGTCACTCCAAAACCTTTGACTTTCAATGTTATCTGGTATCAACTTTTCATCTGTACACTTCATATTATTATTATTATTATTATTATTATTATTATTGTTGTTGTTGTTGTCATTATTATTATTATTATTATTATTACCATATGGAAATTCACAGCTTCTTATTACTATTATTATTTAAGACAGCATCGCACAGTATCCAATATCATGATGTTGTTGGTTGAAGATATTGTGTCTATCGGGGGTTTTTATTGTTTGTCAAGTCACAACAAGGACCTCAGACATACAGTACTTAACGCGATATGCGTGCAGTTCCAAGTAATGACGATTTTTGCAATACATCAAGACTGTAGGATATTTCTAAAGTTTCCAGATGTTTTTTTCAGGTTGGGTGGTATTGAACTCAATGCTCCGATGACAACAGGGACAACCTTTATGATTGACTCTTGCAGCTGCCACATCTTAGCGATCTCAATTCTCAGCTCTTCATATTTATCAATCTTTTCTCTTTCTTTCATGACAATATCATGATCTCCTGGCGCCGCCACGTTGATTAATAAGCCCCCTTGTTTGTTCCTCCTAAAGGTTACTATATCCGGCCTTCTGTGCTCTAATACCTTATCTGTCTGGAAGTCAAAGTCCCAGAGGATTTTTGCCTCCCCCTTTTCGTCCATTACTTTTTACCGGTGTATGCTGGTACCAAGTACCCGTTACCTCGTATCCGTACTTCTGGCCAGTGAAGGTTTTAGGCTGCTTTGTCGTGTCTTCCCTTGTAATCTTTTTGCTCAAGACTTTCACAAACACTCACAATGTGAGTCATGCTTTTCGACCCTCTTCCCATATGTTCTGTAGAGTTTCGTTGCACTTGCGTCCTATATATTCCTTTTCCCTTAGTTGGTATTCAATGCCTGATCCTGGGTAGACATGACTTGGCTTCCAGTATTCTCTTTTATGTCACCTCCATGATGCTTCCTGATCTTTTAAGTTGTTAGTCTCACAGTGGAACTGGCCATGTAATTCCATGCGGAGTACGGTTTCTTCTCTCTCATTGGCTGTTCTTGATTGGAACTCATGATCACCCTCAATTCCATTTTTGGTAAATCCTCCTGCATTAGCAGCATACTGTAGCAGGTCTTGTTTGCTGTTTACCAAATATTCTGCCATGTTTTTTTTCTTTCACTGTTGATGTACGCTAATCAGCCTACGTCCAACTTTACCCTCCTCAAGTAGCGCTTGTATACATTCGCCTTACGGTAGAGGGCACCATGCATTGTCATGGTTATCATTATTATATGAAAACGCGCAACTTATTTTGTTGGGTATGATGGAAAGTGTCAGCTGTCTACAGCCAGCAAACTAAGGTGACAATTGTTTTACTGGTCATGCTTCAAGAACTCTGCAAAGATTTCTTGCAGTTCCAAGCAATGCTG
Organism: Octopus bimaculoides; assembly: GCF_046866305.1. Lineage (NCBI taxonomy): Eukaryota > Metazoa > Mollusca > Cephalopoda > Octopoda > Octopodidae > Octopus > Octopus bimaculoides. The sequence goes on along the minus strand of NC_142938.1, from coordinate 763,386 downwards.
ACTTTTGTAGATGTTCTACCTTCACACTTGCACCGATCTTTGTCAGCCATGTTGGTCTACTCTCTTCATTGACCACAACCTTCGTATTTTCCACTTCAAATCTTCATAGTTGTTTGTTTTTTTCTTCTTCTTTCACATTGATCTTGTTGTCACCGGGGCATATAAGTTCTTTCTCGGTTTCCGATGTCTGGTTGGGTGACCGCCCTGGAACATTGCATGCCACAGGATTTTGCAATTCTCATTTTCCGTGACTCCTTCTGGAGTTTGCTCACACCACGTCTTTGCTCTTCATAGACCGTGATTTCCACAACAGGGATATATTTTACCCGCACCACCCATAATCTCTGTAATTCAATGACTAGGTCCTGCTACTTCAATATCTTCTCTATACCTCTTATATTGATTTTTGTCATCATTTCGGACCGTAACTTTCTGTTCTCTTTATTTACCAAATCAGTCCTTCTAGCTTTTATTACTCTCTCAATCTGAATATTAAAGCCCTACAACGTTTTATATTTCTTGCTTAGCGCTATTTCGTCTAGGGTTCAAATTCCGCCCAGGTCGATAAAATAAGTACCAGTTAAGCGCTGGGGTCGATGTAATCGACTTACTCTCTCACCCAAAATTGCTGACCTTGTGTCAAAATTTAAAATCATTATTGTTATTATTATTATTATTATTATTATTATTATTATTATTATTATCATTATTATTGTTGTTGTTGTTGTTATTATTATTATTATCATTATCATTATCATTATTATTATTATCATCATTATTATTACTATTATTGTTATTCACCGTCATCATCACCTCCTCCGTCATCATCAGTCATCACTATCACCACCATCGCCAAGGCAGCCACCCCTACCACCATCACCACCATTACTCCATCACCGCCGCCACCAACAGCTGACAGTAAGAACATCAACATCAACATCTCTTCATCCCTCCGACTAGCCGGGCAGCATCCGCTTTTCGGCCCAATCCACCAGTGCCAACCGCCAGACCATCCATCCCCCTCTCTCTCTCTCTCTCTCTCTCTCTCTCTCTCTCTCCATCCATCCATCCATCCAGCAGACCGTGCAGCTAGCTCAGTCAAACAGTTCGACTGACAGTAGGCTGAACCAGTTCATCAGCTGTTGAGTGAGAGTGAGACTAATGAATGAGAGTGAGAGAGTGACTGTTGAGTGAGAGATTGAGTGTGTAGCTAAGCTAGTTGTGTGTTGTAGTCAGTGTCAGTCTAAGGAGGTATACACACCACAACACAACAGCAAAACACATTACCATCATCACCATCTCGGTATCTCTCTGACCATGTCTGCCGCCGACACCGCCACTACACGTGAGTTTCAACTTTAGCACATCTACAATATTATTGTTATTTTTTTTTTTTAAATTGGGGAATTTTTGTTGTTGAAATTGTTGTTCCTTTTATCGTATTTACGTATTTTTGTGCGAAACCCAAAGTGGCCCTTATTTTGGATTGTTCCTTTTTCTTATCTGCTTGGCCCTTGTGGCCAATAAAGAAAAGATTATTACTATCGTTGTTGTTGTGCTTAATTAACACTCACTAATTAACACACTGTTGTAATTACTAATCTTTACTAAACCTTGCGAAATCAATCTAGACCGGTACATTGCATCTCACTAAAACTTGTTTACGCAACGTTGTATTGGCTATGGTGGTGCTGGTAGTGGTGGAAACGGTGGTGACGATGGAGGGGATGGTGGTGCTGGTGGTTACGATGTAGTGGCTGTGGTATTGGTTGCAGTATTGGCGTGGTTAATATTGTGGTATCGGTTGTGGCTCGGGTTAGTTACAATGTTTTATTGTGGTATTGGCTGTGGTGTTGGTGTTGTAGCGTTTGGAAGTGTTGTTTAGCTGTACTAGCACTAGTTGTGGTATTGGTTGTAGTACAGGCAAGGATGTTGATTTGGTGTCTAAGTATTACGCGGCATTTAATGAGAGTGTTAAAGTTCCAGGTTCAAATCAGGTAGAAGTCCTTTTCATTTTCCATCCACCCAGGGTTCATAAAATAAGGTACCTGTCGATTCAACGGAATATTTCCCTCTACTAAAATGTGTGTCCGTGTTGTGTGGGGGGGGGGGGGGTGAATGTATTCTCTGTGTGTGTGAGAGAGAGAGTGTCTATATGTTCATTTGTTTTCTTACATAACGGATTGTTTTATCAAGCTTCATTTCGAATACGGTCTTACATCATAGACAAGCATGCATATGCGTGTGGGTACACATATGTATACATACACATACACACACATATGCATGCATGCATATATAATGCACATTTATGTATGTGCATGTGTACGTGTGTATATGTATATATATATATAAATACATATACATACACAGGTGTTTATATGTGTGTGACTGTGTAAACAAGGTGTATAAAGTGTGTTTTCTCACGCAGAGAAAAATTTATTGATCTTATCACTGACAGAGTAGACCCAGATCAAATGTGATCCAGCCATGACCACCCTATCTTAATAAGACTCATTTAATGACAACATTATCTTTTGTGTCCTTCCGATGGAGAGTAGCCTGCTGTTTCTAGATGTTCGACCAACCACGTTTCCGTCTCCTTGTTGACTTGTTATTGTTGTTGCTGGTGTTGCAGTAGATGCTCCAGCACAAGTATATCTACTGCTAGTACAGGACAAGTGCATCTACGACTGCTGCTACTGCAGGCAGCAGATCTACTGCAACCAGTGCAGGTGCAGCCCTGCTGCGATATCAGCAGTAGATTCAACAATATGGGATTCAGCATCCATATGTACAATGAAACTACCTCAACACCTTAACACGACTATAACACACACACACACACACACACACACATACATATATATATATATATATGCATATATATATATATATATATATACACACACACACACATGTTTGTATGTATATGTATGTATGCATGTATATATGTTCATATAGACACTCATACACCTGCACAAAAACACGCAAACACGAGCGCGCACCTTGCATGACTCTTCCTGCTGCTGCTGCTGGTGTCTCTCTATTTTTACCTGTTGCTTTTGTTGTTGCTCTTGTTCCTGTTGAAATTGTCTTAGTGATGGTGGTGGTGGTGGTGGTGGAGGGTGACATATGTCTTATTTCAAGGCTTCAATACCTGATGACGCCGTGATGACAGACTAAGAAAGAGAAAGAGAGAAAGAGAGGGAGAAATAGATAGAAAGAGGGAGAGAGAGGGAGAAAGAAAGAAGGAAACAAACAAAGTAACGTCACCAGTTATTGACTGTTACTTTTTTATCGTCCACGAATGAATAGAAAAGGAAAACTCGGCGAGATTAGAACTCAGAGCGCAGACAGCCACAACTGAGTTTAACACTCTGCCATCACCCCACCCCCCAACATACGCACACACATTTCCTTATGTAGTAAGTAAACGAAGTATCTTATCTTTGGAACCTCTTGTGTTCAGGATGTCTTCACTTCACGCATTGGCTGTTAAAAAAACAGTAATATACTGGGGCTTAGACCAATTAATTAGCACCTATTATGTATAGGAACCGGCCAGTTTGATTGTTGCACACACACACGGCGTCAAAACAGCGACTGAATTGAAGCCTACATTTTACGACTTTCATCTAAGTCTTTTAGTTTTCGTCTTTTCTCCTCTCTTCTTCATTAATTATGTTTTTCTGATAAAGTGTTTACATCCGAAACGTCAGATACAGATCCATTTCTCCGAGCATAACATTAAATATCTTAAAATTTCACGCTACCTTCATGTCATTTTTGTGATGTAATTTAATTTTATTTATGCCTGCCTATCTGTCTATCTTGTAACCACCTGTCTATAGCTATAGACAGGTATAAGGATAGACAGATCATGTGTATTTTCTCCTGATGACCCTTGAATCCTACTGGTGTACTGAATCTTATTGGTAACACTTTCACAAGCCAGCTTTTTGCAAGTTTCCGCATATACATTTGTGTGTGTGTGTGTGTGTGTGTGTATGTGTGTATGTGTGTGTGTGTGTGTGTGTGTGTCTGTGTCTGTGTCTGTGTGTCTGTGTGTGTGTGTGTGTGTGTAAAAACAGCATAAAGCGAATCATCGATGTAACAGGCGTCCCGTTACACTAAAGACATCATCCATATTCTATATATTTAAAATCCATACAATGATCCTTGTTACGAAAAGGTGGTTTTATCAGATCCACATTAAATATGGCGTGATTCACATACCAGCTGGCATTGGCGGGAATTCGACGAGAAAAACGCCGACCGGGAGTTAAAGTTGATGCAATCCAAAATATATTCTAATAACATCGACAAAATATTTCAATCTCGTTAACATTCAAATCATCTTGCAATTTTTTATTGATAATTCGGACACCTGAGCTTTTTCTCTGGACACATAATAAGCAGTGCAAGTGGTTAGTGGTTCGGGTGTTGCATTCATGAACGTAAGATTGTGGTTTCGATTCCTAGACCAGGCAATGCATTATATTCAGGAGGATAATACTTCATTTCACGTTGCTCCAGTCCCCACCGTTGGCAAAAATTAGTAAACCCTGCGACAGGCCGACGTTCTGTCCAGGCGGGGTGGGGGAAATTTATACGCCACAGAATCTGGCAAACCGTGTTGACGAGCCTATAGCTCAGGAGGGGCCGTTATTGAAAGCTTTCTGGGGTTTTTTTTCTGTTTCTTTCTTTTTTCTTGCTGTTATCGTAGTATTTCAGTTTCCTTCGTAACTGTGTTCGATAAATTCTGGTTGGTTTTTCTTAAAAATCCCGCCAAACCGTTGTTTATATAAATCATTTACATTAATAATCGATCTGCTTGTGGTTGATATCGTTCTTCTTCTAAATTGTTGTTGATGTTGCTGTTGTTGTTGTTAATGGTAAAGGTATTCTCGGTGTTGTTCTTATTGTTGTTGTGGTTGCTGTTGTTTCCGGCTCCATACTTTACGTTCCAATCCCATTCGGATCAACGTTGGCCCCTTCCGGGTCGGTCGACTGCACCTCTATCCTTAATCTATGGCCCTCTGCTTCTCATTGTTCTTGTTCTTGTTGCTAGTGTTGGTGTTTTACTCGCTCGTGTTGTTCTTATTAGTATTTCTTATTATAATTCCGCCGAGGTCGACTTTGCCTTTCGTCCTTTCGGGGTTCGACAAAAGAAGTACCAGTTGAACACTGGGGATCGATGTAATCGACTTAACTCCTCCCCACACAAAATTGCTGGCCGTGTGCCAAAATTTGAAACCAATATTTATGATCTACACACAAACACACATATATACAGACACACACATATATATATGCACACACGCACAAAACCATAAACATACACTCGTGAAAGGATATATATATATATATATATACATGTGTGCTTGTGTGTGTGTTTGTGTACGTATGTATGTATGTATGTGTATATTTATACACAGACATACCTATATACATGCAATAAACATTAGCAACAACAATATATAGACACGCACACACATCTTTATACTTTTATCAACATGTCCACCACACACACACACACACACATATGTGTGTGTGTGTGTATATATATATATACACACACACACACACACACCTCACCACCCCACCCCTTTGTCTTTATTTCTCCTTCTCTCACTCTTACTCTTCCTCCTCCCTCTCCCCTTTCTACTCACTTTCCCTTCTTACTCCCCCCCACTGCATCAGTCCCCCCTCCCTCCGTCTCACCTGTTTTCTTCCGTCTTTTCAGTATTTGACTACATCTTGTGTATGTATATCACCTATGTACGCACGTATGTGTGTATGCATGTACTTGTATGCGTGTGTGTGTT
>NC_142938.1:737555-755055 GCF_046866305.1 Octopus bimaculoides | reverse complement strand
ACACGCACATATACATGAGAGATAAGGGACTTGTTTAAGGGGCTTTTATTCAACACTTGACTGTCTTTATCCTTTGGAAGGAAGAGAGGGGAGAGGGGGAGTGTCCGTTAACACTGGGTGTATAGAAAACCTGTAATGCGATAATGACGGGTGGGGTTAAGATGAAAGAGAAAGTCGACCCAGATGAAGTAGGGAGGGTCACTACTTGGACTGTCACGTGTACACCATGTAGGGCGGTGCTTTATTATTTCTGCTCTTACAACAGTAATTGTTGTAAATTACTTTTGTTATTGTTGTTTCTCTCCTCGCTGAGTCGGGGTTCGGGGGGCGGGGCGGGGCGGGGGGGAGTTCTTTCACTTTCATTTTCACTTCATCTTAACATCTTAAATCCGTTCTTTACCTTCGACTCTCACCACTCCCGTCACCTCTTCTTCTTCTTCTTCTTCGTTTTCATCTTCTTCTGCTTCTTCTTATTCTTATTCTTATTTTTCTTCTTCTTCTCCTTAAATTCTATCCCCTTCACCCACCCCCACCCTCTGCTGTTGTTATAGTTGGATTTCACCCCCCACCGTCCCTCACTACCTTATTGCAACGATACCTGCTGCTGCTGCTGGTTCCATTGTTGCTGTCGTTGCGTGTCATTCGTCCAGTTGGGCTGTCTCTTACTGTCAGTCTTCCAAACTGGATTCTATGTCTGCTACTAACCATTATTTAATCCTTAGGAATGACAGAGAGAATGAGAAAGGCGGAGGAGAGGGAGTTGTGGTGAGAGGGAATGGAAGCGCAAACAAACGCTCTACTTATATACATGTGTGTGTGTGTGTGTGTGTGTGTGTGTGTGTGTGTGTGTGTGCGCGCGTGTGTGTGTGCGTGTGTGTGTGCGTGTGTGTGTGAGCAACCGTGCGTGAGCATGTGTATAATTCTCTTTCTCCTCTCACTTTCTCTGTATGTACATATATATATATATATATATATATATATAACGGCCTCCGTCGGTTTCAGCGATGATTATTTAGCTTTTCAATCAACTGAATTACTCGTTTGTTGAATTAACGTTTAAGTGGCGGAGCGTTCCTCAATTCTTCACACATGGCTGCCTTTAATGTAATTCTCAGATGGAATCAGCGTGACCCTTGTGTGCGACAAGAATGTACCTTTGAACAGCAGGCACAATCCCTGTGACAGGCTTCAGTACAGTTTCCGTCTACCCGATTTCACTCACAACGTCGAAATTAGGCCATACAAACTGATATTTGCCTATGATGCCGGGCACTAGAAGCGAACGCTGAGCCCTGTGATTACGAAACAAACTTCTCTACAATTCTGTCATACTGAGCCTACACACCCAAACACCCTCCCACACACACACACACACATGCACACACTTATGGCACTCCGTCGGTTGCGACGGCGAGTGTTACAGTTGATCCGATGAATGGAACAGAATGCTCGTGTAATTAATGTGCAAGTAGCTGAGTACTCCACAGACACGCGTACTCTTAACGTAGGTCAGAGAGTGATTGAAAGTGACACAAAATGTGACAAGGCTGTCCCCCTTTGAATTAGAGGTACAGCTCAATTTTGCCTGCAGAGCTGCCAGGAAACGAACTCACGACCTTACGAACGGGAACCGTATATCCCCACTCACTAAGCCATGCACCTTCATTACACACACACTCACACACACACACACACATTTATAGCATAGCGTTAGTTTGTTGAATGGTTCAGCAAAATAAAGCATTTACTACTCTTGAGAGTCATTCATATATTATCTACAAAATATCATTTGAGACAAACTGCTCCAGCTTCATGTCATTTCTGTTTTTTCCTTTTTCTGTCAATTTAGATTTATAAATAAGCAATTTTGCTGCGTGTATCGTATTTCAAAATCTAATGGCTAACATCAGTATGAGAATTTCAAACCTCTTCTCTTCTGGTAAAACAAAACACGTTCAACAAAGCAGCATCGCTTCATAACAGGACTCGAGCAGATTGTGGATTTAAAGATAAGATCTCCCGCACATTCAAGACTCGGAAAAAGGATGTAAATAAGCGCAGGCGCAGGCGCAGGTGTGATTGTAGGATAAAACGCTTGCTTCCCAACTACGTAGTTCCGTATTCAGTTTCATTGGGCAAGTGTCTTGTACTATAGCCTCGGACAGACCAAAGCTTTGTGAGTGGATTTGGTAGACGGAAACTGAAAGAAGCCTATCGTGTATATACATATATTTATGTGTGTGTGCGTTTGTCCCTCACCAGTGCTTGACAACCGGTGCTGGTGTGTTTATGTCCCCGTAAGCTAGTAGTTCGGCAAAGTACACCGATAGAAAAGGTACCAGGGTTTTAAAAAAAGTCCTGGGATCGATTTCTTCGACTAGAGTCCTTCAAGGCGGGGCCCCAGCATGGCCGTAGTGTAATCCCTGTAACAAGTAAACGATAAAAGATAAGCGTTACGACTAATCATCATCATCATCATCATCATCATCATCATCATCATCATCATCATCATCATCATCATCATCGTCATTATCATCATCACCGCCATTTAACCTGCTTTTTCCATGCTGGTACGGGTTGTACTGGAGTTAAAAGACTGCGCCAAGCTCTGCAATCTGCTTTGGAACGGCTTCTACAACTGGATGCTCTTTCTAACACGAACCACTTTACCACTGAAGGAACAATATCCGAGGTCATCTGGGAGAGCATTTCCCTTGGAGCCATAGATATAGAAAAATATTTATTAGGCGTTCAGTGAAGGTCAGCTTTAGTTCAGGTTCCCTCATGAAGAAAATAATTTCAAGTAAGCCCACCAAACTGACTATTCCAGACTCTACTTTCGGGAATGCAGATTCTTGCCCATTAGATCAGGCAGCAATGTCAGGTGAGTTGTGCAGAAAACATAAAACATAAAACACATTAAATAAACATTGGCATGTGTAAAGGTGACTTCCAGAAAGTCTTTATAATCAGTCACCATTCAAGATAGATAGATAGATAGATAGATAGATAGATAGATAGATAGATAGATAGATAGATAGATAGATGTGTAAAGACAGTGAATCTAGATTTTTTTAAAGCCACACCGGCTGACCAACTTTTGGTCTAATTAAATCTTATCAGCGAAATATATTCAACTGTTCGAAAGACGAAGTGCAATCAAAACATGCGTGTGTGTGTATAGGTATATAAGTATCTATGAAAAATGACATTATATATATGTTATTGACACTATCTACGGATATAAAAAAAACAATTTAGCTGACGAATATCAAAAACATCTTCAGATGAAGATTTATTTAATAGACTTTTCGATCATTAGAATAAATATCTTAAATAAAAAAAGAATCTAAAGAAGACAAATCTAAATATATTCCACATCGTAACTATATATAAGACTGAAGAATCACGCAGTTCCAGACCGATTATTTCTGTTTCACTGATTAAATGTGTCATCCAATATGATTTAGAAAGAGAATCAGAATATTATTTGATCCAGTGTTTAACTGTTTTATTTAATATAGCCGCCTGTCTTCCATTTTTTAAACGCAATGCACTATAACTATGGCTATCAGCAATTTCTTCCATAACAATATCATTAAAGTTAGCTTTAGTTGTAACTAAACTCTAGCAACTTCTCCTGCTCGGATCCATAACAGAACTCCCAGAAAAACAAGATTTTTCGATGAAATTCTAAACATAACTATACAATCGACGATTTCTCGACTCTGTCAATCAAACGGTTAGATATACATTTCAGAATGATACATGTTAATCACGTGGCTTCATTTGACACCATATTGCGAAAGTGAAACAATGACATCGCGGATGAGACATTTTAACCATTTAATGAAAGACAAGAACCGTTACATTCTCTCTTGATTTGTGTCTTTGTAGCCATGTCTAATTGTGATACTATTGACGCTAAGCTTTAATAGTACACTCTTTGCCTAAAATAGTAAATTCTAATATTAATACTATTGGCTATTTTCAATATTTCTCTCTAATATGAATGACACAGATAAGGCAGCGAGCTGGAAGAGTCGTTGGCACGACGGGCGAAGAGCTTAACGGTATTTCGTCAGTCTTTACATTCTGAGTTCAAATTCCGCCTTTCATCCTATCGGGGATCGATAGAAAACAAAAGTACCAGTGAAGTACTGGGAACAATGTTATCGACTTCGCCCCTTCGGAAAAATTGCTGGCCTCATGTCATAATTTGAAAGCAATATTAACGAAAGTCTATGAATTTGGGAATTTCCGATATATACAAGCTGTGTGGCGAGTAGTTTGCTTCACAACAACATGGTTCCGGTTTCAGTTCCACGGCGGGGTACCTTGGACAAATTCTGTTTACTATCGGCACGGGCCAACCAGTCTTACGAGTGGATTTGGTCGACGGAAACCGAAAAATTTCGTCGTGTATATATATATATATATATATATATATATATATATATATATATATATATATATATGCGTGTCTGTGTTTGTCACACACACCCCACCACCACCAACGCTTGACAACCAGTTTTGGTGTATTTATGTCCCCGAAACCTAACGGTTCGGCAAAAACGACCGATAGAATAAGTACCAGGCTTCTAAAAAATAAGTACTGGGTCGACAGATTCGACTAAAATTCTAGAAAAAAAGTGCTTCAGCATGACCGCAATCAAATGACTGAAACAAGTGAAATAAAATAATGTGTGTGTGTGAGTATATATATATCTATATAAAGACACATTCAAACCTACATACGTATATAATGTACACACACACACATATATATATAATACACAAACATGTATTATATATATATATATATATATATATATATATATATATATATATATATATATATATATATATATTCTGAGTGAGAGAGAGAGAGAGATTTATAATTCATTGCATTATGGGTAAGTTCCAAATATAATGAAAGGTTTTAACAAACAAATGTTTATCTTGTTTTCGTTTATACTGTAAATAGCTTAAAGCTATTTATAAAACAAATGAATCGAAACTCCAATGTCACTGCCAACTTCTCTGTCGCTTGAATAATATATGTGTGTGTGTGTGTGTGTGTGTGTGTGTGTGTGTGTGTGTGTGTGTGTGTGTGTGTGTGTGTGTGTGTGTGTGTGTGTGTGTGTTATGATTTCGGGTCGGCAGAGCGATACTAATGACCAGTTGTTAGAACTCGATATACATAAGCTTTAGAATAAAGCGTTTGGCGAGTACAAACCGTACTGTATATATATGTGAATAAGTTACAAGGGAACAGGAATTAGGTAATCGACTTCATTGGCTTACAGTTGTTTCTCCTATAAAAAAGCACTCATATTTCGTATATATGTCCATATGATTTTGGTTTTACAGGCACGTTCAGAATTTTTCTTGGTTAAAATTCTGTCCTGCACAAACATATTTAAAAACACACACATAACCGCAAAGAATAGCACATTTTATACCAGCACACGTACACACACACACCTACACGCCCAAACACACACACACATACATACATACATATATATATATATATATATATATATATATATATACACACGCATACACACACAAGTGCTCATACACATACGTCAAACGCAACCCGCGGAGAGAAATATACACTGCTGCCGCTCACCCTCTCACGCACACACATGCATACATACACACACACACACATACCCTTACACCGACCCCATACATCCACGAATGCATCCCCTGTCACATACTTGATACCAAGTGCGCTTACACACACCGACGACGCAAACACCAGCACAACAACCATAAACTGGCACTCGGTTACGACGATGAGTCTCTCACTTGATCCGATCAACGGAACAGCCTGCTTGTGAAATTAACGTGCAGGAAACTGAAGCTTCACAGACACGCATGCTCGTAACATGGTTTAGCATGACACAGAATGTGACGAGGCTGGCCCCCTTGGAATTACTGGTACAACTCTTTTTTGCCAACTGAGTGGACTGGAGCAATGTGAAATGAAACGTCTTGCTCAAGAACGCAACGCACAGCCGAGAATCGAACTCAAGTCCTTGTGAGCTGAATACTCTTAACCACTAAGCTATACACATTCAACAGCAGCCATATCTCCGTTTCTGAAACCACCTCATTGAAGGACATATCCGGTTTCTTGCTTTGCTTTCCTCTCTTCCCTGTTATTATTGGTTTTTAACGCATTTTCTTCCTCTTCTTTTCTGGTTGACCATTTTGTCCTTGTTTTTTCAGAGAAAGGACAAACGCTCGAAACGTCAAAGAATCTATTTTATCTTTTCGTCGAAATCGTTCAACAAAAGTCCTTTATTCGTCGTATTTCTGTGTCATTTGCAAACTGTTGTCTCTGTCTTTTCACTTTGCGTTATGTGTATACGTAACCATGTGTTTGTGCATCTTTGCACGTATGTGTGCTTGTGTGTGTATGTGTGTGTGTGTTTGTGTGTGTATGTGTGTGTATCTGTGTACCTGTACGTGAAGTATAGACATATGTAAGCAGTCATGAATCTATGTATATACGTATGTATGTATGTGTGCATGCATGCACATGTGTGTATACGTATATGTGTTATGTATATACACATGTATATACACATGTATATACACATGTATATAAAATTTGCTTTTCTGATGACTGTCCACATGTCTGCCTCATGCCTGGTTATACTCCCCTCTCACTCTCTCCCTCTCACCTCCTCCCTCTCTCTCCCTCTCTCAGTATGTATATATGTATACAGTTTCAATTTGTTAGTTTCTCCGCTACCTTACCACCTCCCCTCAAACTCTCTCTCTATCTCACTCTGTCTCCTTCCCTCATTTCTCTCTATCTCTTTCTCTCTTACTCTCACTCATTCGATTTCTTTCACCCTCTTCCTCTTTTCCTTTCCCCCTCACCCCTCCTCAGTTCAAACAAATTTTGTTTCCATCATCTGCCATTTCATCAATTAATCAAGCCACACCAACAACAACACCAACACCAACCACACTGCTCCCCCCCCCCACTACCACCACCATTACTACAATCAACAACTTCACCCCTATCATCACCTAAACAACCAACACTACCACTACCACTGCCACCATCACCTACATCCCTACCATGACCACCACCATCACCACTATCACCACTACCGAATCGAATTACATATCAGTGACGTCATCACGTCCAAGAACGACCACATGTGCAAGGTAACGCTTCACATATATGTATATGTGTATGTGCGTGTGTGTGCGCGCGCGCGTATATATATATATATATATATATATATATATATATATATATATACGCACACGCAAGTACAGATGGGAGTAAGGGGGTGCTAGGGAAGGAGAGAGGGGAGGAAGGGGTTGCACGGGAAGGAGAGAGGGGAGGAGGAGGAGGAGGAGGAGGAGGAGGAGGAGGAAGAGAGGGAGGAAGATATATGAGGAAATGTTTGAGGTGTAAATCCGTGAACATGTGATTGGTGCAAGATTGAACAGAATCGCCATAAAGTACAATGTGTGTGTGTGTGTGTCTATGTGTGTGCGTTTGTGTGTGTATGAATGTGTACATATACACACATACATATATATATATATATATATATATATATATATAATATGTGTGTGTGTGTGTGTATATATTGTGAGAGAGAGAGAGATAGAGAGACATAGATAGATAGACAGACAGACACATACATACATTCATACACAGGTACACACACACACACACACACACACACACACACACACACATATAGATATAGATATAAATATATATATTTATAAGATTATCAATTATTATTTATTATTTATTATTTATTGTTATTATTATGAAGACGATTTGGTTCCTGTGACGAGGTTACGAAGTCCCACGGGGCCGAATCCAACTGTTTTAAATATACAACTCCAACCGAATGTCTTGGGTGCCTTTTTCTTTTGTTTGTCCACTCACTCGTGTGTGTGTGTGTGTGTGTGTGTGTGTGTGTGTGTGTGTGTGTACTGTATAAATAGGAGCAAAATAAACCAGCGAGTGGGGCCGAGTATAGAGTTTGTAAGGTTTTGCGTCTTGTTTGAGCTGAAACTATGACGGGGTTTGCCGAGGGGCCTCGAACTTCGTTCCCGAATATCAAACTTCGTTAAGTCCTTTAGCTAAATAACTGTGGCTCCCTGTTTTTCTATTGCGCATGCGTGTCAGCTGATGCATCCGTGTGTGAGAGAGTTTATTTGTCATTCTGTGTATGTGTGTGTGTGTGTGCGTGTGCCTTTGTGTGCTTGTATGTATGTGTGGCTGTGTTTGTGTGTGGCGGTGAGATATTGATGTCAGCATATGTTTGATTTCTGTGACGCTTTATCCACATAGCAATGTATGTATACGTGTATGTGTATGTGTGTCTATATATGTATTTGTGTGCATGTGTGTGTGTGTACACATATATGAGTATCTATCTATCTATATAAAAAATTAATATATATATCCTGAGTTACAATTAAGTATAAAAATTGTGATAGATAGATACATATATGTGTGTTTATATATATATATATATATATATATATATATATATATATATATATATATATATATATATATATATATATATATCATATTTGTTGTCTGTATCTATACAGATATATATATGTAGATATACACATCTATGCATAAACATATGTAAATATATAGAGAGACACACAACACACACACGTGTATGAGTTGTGTGTATTTATATATATGTGTGTGTGTGTGTGTGCATGTGTATTTGTGTGTGTGGTGTGTTTCTCTGTATGTATGTATGCATGTATGTGTGTGTGTGTATTCTTAAATTCTGCATTAAAACTTCACTTTCGAAATTCTCAAAAATGCTTATATGTCAACGCAGTCACAAATATGCGTCATGTTAGACATGCACGCATATTCACATCATGCTATACACGCACACACACATCATGCTGCACACATGCACATGCAACACAGCATATTAGATACATACACACAGGTTTGTGTTGTGTTGCACATGTTTACTAGGAGCCATATGGTGACGAATTGTACCTCTAGTTGCATACATATACACACACAGCCATCCGTATACATATATGAGTGTCTATAGAGAGAGAGAGAGAGAGAGAGAGAGACAGACAGACAGACAGACAGACAGACAGACAGACAGACAGGCAGACAGACAGACAGACAGATAGATAGATAGATAGATAGATAGATAGATAGATAGATAGATAGATAGATAGATAGATGGATAGATAGATAGATATACATATATATCTGCATATATATATGTATATACATACATACATACATACATACATACATGTATGTATGTATGTGCTTTGTGTGTGTGTATGTGTATGTGTGTGTGTGTGTGTGTGTGTGTGTGTGTATGTGTGTGTGTGTCTGCTTACATTAGCGTGATTATATATCCATTTGTGTTATCAACACTGTCTCTCAGCCGTCATACTCTGCTCTATACGAGTTTTTATACTGATTTGAGTGTCCACCTCTATATATAGCTCTTTATTTGCCCACAACCAAAACAACAACCACGCCCTTTCTCTCTCTCTTTCTGACGAAGGACCAATGTCTGAAACGTTGAACCTCCCCACATCAATTATTCAATTCAATAAACTCTTCTAGAAACTCGTCCTCTATGCACCTCACCATAAACCCCGTTGCACATCGTTTCATTCGGATTCTGAATGCTGCTGTATTTCTTTTACACTTTCGATCGTCTTTTCTTCTTTACTTGATTGTAGTTGTATACCATGCCTTACTTAAATACAACATATACCGCAATGTGTTTATACCAGCAATAAACTGGGATGTAGGACAGTTATCAATGTGGACGTATCTTTGCTTGTAGCCCAGTTGTTCGCGAACGCCGTGCAGCGGCAGCAAATTTGTTGGCCGTGAGAATTTAAACACAGTTTTAAAACTTCCGAGAAAATCCAGACTTTTAATGTTTCGAAAACCATTTTGTTTATTATATTTTTTGTAGACAAACAACTTAAGCTTGATTTTCGTAATTAATAGCGACAGAAGCAGTATCGATACCAAAAGATATCATTTATCCCCACTTAAAAGCGGATGTTGTGTTATTCTTTTCTAAATTTTGAACTTTAAAACATAATTGCTTAAAACTTTGTGTGCCAAGAGCACCTGTAATGTTTTGTTTGACGTCAAGTGTGGCAGAAAGTCAACAAAACTGAGAACTTCTGACCTTTACTTCCGCCAAAGTGTGGCATTGTGTCAAAATTAGGAATTAATGTCTAACCTGATCAAGATTAATTAATTAACAGAGATGATTTATTGATCTTTCTCGAGACTGGAAATGAGTTTGCAGAGAGGGATGGTATTCATATTGAGTTTGACCTTATATGGATGGATGTTTGTAGAGAGAGGGAATGAGAGAGAGGGAATGAGAGAGAGGGAATGAGAGAGAGGGAATGAGAGAGAGGGAATGAGAGAGAGGGAATGAGAGAGAGGGAATGAGAGAGAGGGAATGAGAGAGAGAGAGAGAGAGAGAGAGAGAGGAGGAGGATAGGGATGAAAAGGGAATGGGAAGCCTGTCTATTTAAGGTGTTGAGTTGAGACACAGTTGAATTGAAAAGAAAATGGTTTCCTATATTTCAGTATGGGGCTGTATTTGTAATAGAAGAAACCTAGTGAGAATCTGCAGAAGGTCGATGGGATTTCGTTTTTGATATATTTGTGAATAATTTGCTTCTAAAGCGGATGGCTTCTAAAGCGGATGGCTTATAAACCGGATGGTTTATAAACCGGATGGTTTCGTACAATTATTTGATATGTCTAAGTGTAGCAGCTGTTTCGTCTTGTATATGGAATTGTTGGATTTATGTAACGTTCACTTAAACTTCGTAGAAGATCAATAATCAATTAGAAGATCAACGAGCAATTTCAAGTAATTTCTGAACGTGAAATTACAGTTTATTTTTTGGAATAAAACTTTAGAAATTTTGAATGTAATTTCATCGAGAAAGTTCGTCAAAGAGGTTTAATAAAATGTTTCAAGCGGCGTCTCAAGTTGGGATGATTTAACGGAGTATTTCACAGACTGTACTCTTGTAGGAGTAACCTTTGACTTTTGTAATGTCTCCGTAACCAATGACAACCGAACTATATTCTAGTCCTGAAAAGGAATATAAGTATTGTTGTGTCATACAAGTGAAGCTGTCTTGAAATATGACCTGAAAATGTAAAGAATTGCCTTTATAAAAGAGATGATGATTTACGAGAGGATTTAAAGAGTACATGACATTTTCAATACGGCCTCCAAGTTCTTCTCTGCATAATACAATATCATGTTTTGAATGTAAGACCAACAGTCATCCATTGACTGATCCGACTCCGACGCCAGGTTTTTGAGAGGCGACGTGACTTTAACAGAATCCACTTCGTTGCAAATATTCAAACCAGATCTTTGGTGACAGAACCTTTTGCTTTCCTCTCCTCCCTCCTCGTCCTCTCATCCTCCCCTACATCCCCTTCCTCCTTTCTTCCTCTACTCCTGTTCTTTTACTTCCCCCTCTCCCTCCACTTCCTCCTCTTCCTTCATTTCCTCCTCTTCATCCCTTCCTCACCCTCTTCCTCCCGTCCTCCCCTTCTTTCCCCTTCTTCCTCTCCCCTTCCCCTTCTTCCTTCATTTCTTTTCTTTCTGCTTTACTCTTATTATTCTTATCAGTCACAGAAGCCTTGCAAATATTCAACTGCGCTGCCCCTCCGCATCTCTCTCATCAAAAATTGAAAACGGAAACTGAAAGAAACCCGCATCAGATATGTATATATATATATATATATATATATATATATATTCGAATTTACAGAAAACAAAAGACGAAAACAGGTGAGGAAACAACAAGCAAGGAAGAATAGAAAAGTGTTTGATGCTTCGAGCCTCTGCTCTTTGACGGAAAGGGATGAGAGGGGGGAAATGAAGTCCAGTGAACAAGGGGTCATCATTCCTCTTTTCTCTTCCTTTGTACGACCACACCTCGAATACTGCTGCCCCTCGAAAACTGAATCACCCCAGAGAGCATTCTCTAAAAGAATTAAGGGCATTTCTGATCTCGATTTTTGGAACCACCATAAAAGATTTGAAACCCTATTCCCTTCAGCGCCGCCGTGAGCGATACATCATTTGCATGATGCGAAAAATATACCATGATCAGCGCCCAAACGACTTCATTATTAGTTTCAGAGTTCATCCAGGGATAGGAACACGGGCTATACATCCTCTACCCAATTCAGGATCACAACACATAAATACACTGCAACACAATTTCTTTTCCTCAACAGGCCCTGCCCTATTTAACAGTGTCCCGAAACAGATTGAAGCAGAAAAGGATCCCGTCACCTTTAAACGGAATCTGGAGAAAATTCTTGATACCAGATAAGCCACCTATACCTGGGTACAACTCACTCAACAAGAACTCCTTACTTAAATGGGCCATGATACCACAAAACTTGACCACCACAGAAGGTGGTGGTCAAGTTTTGTGGTAAAATCAAGAGGATTTAGCAAATTCTATCAGGTGGTGCTATTACGTTAGACATGGCCTGAACCAATCTCTGGTCGAAACATATCTAAGTTATATCTACAGGGGTTGGACAAAATAATGGAAACATCTAGCATCATAGTATCATAATTTTGAAATATCTATAAAACCGTCAAAAGCTTGTTCATTTTTATGTTTTTTTTATTTAATCATTATCAGTGTTGCTTAGTATGTTTTGCTAAAATTGCTGTTTCTTTTCAGATATCATCAGGAAAAGGTAATTAAAATTCATTGAAATGACAGATCTATCGGACTTTCAAAGAGGTGTAATTGTTGGTGCTCGTATGGCAGGCGCTAGCGTAACGAAAACAGCCGAAATGTTTGGTGTATTAAGAAGTACTGTCTCGAAAGTAATGACAACCTTTGAGAAACAGGAAAAACTTCATCGTCGAAATAAAACTCCGGAAGAAAACCAAAACGTTCAAATAGGGAGCGTCGGACTCTTACGCGAATTGTTAGAAAGGATCACAAAAGTACAGCTCCCAAAATTAATGCAGAGCTTACTGAACACCCCGAGAATCCAGTTTCCACAAAAACTGTTCGCCGAGAGCTGCACAAAGCCGGCTTTCACGAGAAGGCTGCAATCAGCCCTACTTTCAAAAATAAACGTTGCAAAGAGTTTAGAGTGGAGTAAAAACCTACAGAATTGGTCCCTAGAGCAATGGAAGAATGATATTTCCTCAGACGAGTCACCCTTTACCTTATTTCTGACCACCGGCCGAGTATACGTGTGGAGATAGCCAAAAGAAGCATTTGACCCAGACTGCCTCCTTCCAACTGTTAAACATGGAGGGGGATATGTGATGATCTTGGGGATGGGCTATATCTTGGAAATCTACCGGCCCAATGGTTTCCCTTCATGGCAGAATTAATAGTGAAAACAATTTAAGCATTTTATCTGATCAAATTCGTCCTATGGTTGTGGAACTGTTTAAACCGAACTTCTAAAACAGTGCTACTCAAAGTGGTGGTCGCGGACCTGTGCCGGTCCGCGAGCCATCAGCTGCCGGTACGCGGTGAATTTCCAGAAAAGAAAGAAACATTATAAAACGCTTATAAAATATTTATGTAATATTGTATTATTTGTTTACAAAATAAATATAAAATTTTAAAAATTGTCAACTTTTATTATATTCATTATATATGTATTGTCCCCGGTATGAATTAATATTACTAAGAGATATAACCGGTCCCTGACACATTGAAGACAAAAACTACCAAAATGCCACATCAGAGAGTTTGAGAAGCAGCGGTCTTGATGACTTTCTTACTGTCATTTAGAGGTCCCGTTGCTGTTGTTATCGATGAAAATCAATTACAACAAAATTTTAATCACCAGGGGTATGATCCCTATTTTGCAAATTAGTATCCTAGGGAGGTATTTGCTCTGATCTTATTTGCATCCTGAAAAGTGAAGTTGCGACGTCCAAGTGCTAAAGAATTCGTTCCAGTAAACATTTCATTCTACTTTGTGTAATGTGGACATTAATTGGATTGTAAGTACATCCACCTAAACAGTGTTTTATATGTATGTGTGTATAGTTTGTGTGAGTGTGTATATATACGTATATGTAACATCACATCTGACACTCGGTCGGTTACGACGACAAGAGTTCCAGTTGAGCCGATACTCGTACCGTTAACGTAGCTCTCAGGGAAATTCAGCGTGAAGCAAAATGGGACAAGGTTGCTCCTTTCAATTATAAGGACAGCTCATCTTTGCCTACGAAGTGGACTGGGGTAACGTGGAATAAAGTGTTTTGCCGAATGTATATATATATGCGTATGTATGTATGTATGTATGTATGTGTATGTATATATGTACACGAGTGTGTATGATATTTTTGGTCCTTTGCATCATATCAGTTATTGGAATTACAACTCTTGCTTTGTTGTTGATGTTGTCGTCGTCGTCGTAGCTGTTGTTGACAATTTCTTTCGGTTCCTTGTTTCATATTCGTCCTTTTGTTAAAATGTTCGATATTTTTGGTTCGATATAATTGTGAAGCGGAGAAGTTGGTGATTTGATTGCGTTTGGCCTCAGGAACACACATTAACTGTAATAGAAGGAACAACAAAGACACTTACAGTTGAAACAGCAACAACAACAACAATAAAAAGACCTACAGCTGCAACAAAAACAACAAACGTTTCAGCAACGAGCACAACAACAACAACAACAACAACAACAACATCAGTCATACAATCAACAATAATAACGTTAATAACACAGCAGCATCAATAACTGCAACAATAACAATGATTATACTAGCTACAACAACAACAACAACGACAACGACAACGACGATGACAACAATAACAATAACAATACAAGCAAATACGTGAGTCGCACCATTAGCCCGCCGATAACAACAACAACATCAACAAAAGCAATACCAACGGTAGATACAACAATAGCCCCACCAGCAGCAATAGTAGCAGTAGTAGCAGCAATGACAAAAGGAAGTGTAATGTTTAAGATAGAACCTCAATATCGCTGCTGCTGCTGCTGCTGCTTATTGTAATTCTGTGATAAAAACCGACGTTGTACTGGATCACATCAGCTGCAAGCTTGCAACTGACATGTTTTGCAGACGATAAGATAATGACGTCAGAAAGAAGGGTTGGATAATTGACCAATGAGAGGCCAGCATTTTGTAAACACGTGTTGTCACTTCTTTCCCTGGGTTTTAGCTCAACTCTGCTTTTACTATGAAAAGATTCTGGATTTCTGTTGTGTGCCTATATACATATATATACATATATATATATATATATGTATGTATATATATATATATACTGAGTGTTGTGTGTACGGCGTGTATACGATGTGTAAAACGTTCATGTGTATACATGTATGTTGTGTGTATATGCATGTGTATATGTGTGTATATATTGTTTGTAGTGTGTGTGCATTGTGTATATGCGTCGCATATGTATATGGTGTGTATATTTGTGTATGTGTGTGTGTATGTATGTGTTTGTGTGTGTGTTTGTGTCTGTGTGCGTGCAGGTGTGTTTGCGCGCGCGCGTGCATGTGCGTAAATGCGCCAAATAGAAATCGTTAGGTCAAGGTTAGCAAAGATAGTAACAAGTTTAGTGATGTTGATGGTGGTGATGAAGTGGTATCTGTGATTGCAATGATGATGATGATGATGATGATGATGATGATGGCGACGACGACGAATACAATGAATAAAACGATGATGACAACGATGATGATGATGATGATGACGTCGTAATGATGTGGGTTTGGCGATGATGATGATGATGATGATGTCAGTTCAACGTGAAATGTGATATTTCTTGTCTATGGAAACCTTTACAGAACTGGTATTGTTGTAGTGCTTGTGATTGTTGTTGTTATTGTTGTTTCCCGTTGCTATGGTAACCGTTGTTGTGGTTGTTATTGTTGTTGTCGTCGTAGTCGTCGTCGTCGTCATCAGGCGTTGTTCAGTGACTGAATCGGTAGAGCGTCAGGTAAACTGTTCAGTGTTGAAAGAAAATTCAGGCCTTGTGCACAAAGGATTATTGTTGTTGTTGTTATTATCATTATTATTATTATTATTATTTTCATTATCATCATCTTTCAGTTGTTTCCATTTCTTACCGAGTGTCTTCCTGGCACCTAGGGCAGATAAACGCACTTTATACATTGGTAGGCCATTAAAATAAAGACACTAGATTGTTCATTGACAAAGTCATGTGATAAAGAAAAAGGGGAACAACGACAGAGAGGAAAAGAAAAAAAAACAAATAAAGGGGGAAAAGGCGAAGAAAAGTCACAGTGACAATGCTTTTCTCGGTACGTGTGACCGGTTACCAGTTAAGACAATCATTCTTAAATAATTTCAGTTCCTTCTTTGATCATTCCAAGTGCTCCTCCAATCACTGCTATTATAACCATCTTGAGGTGCCATGTCTTTTCCATTTCAATCAGCAAATCTTTATATTTTCTGAGCTTGTTAAATTCTTTTGCCATAATATTATGATGGTCACAAGGTATCCTCATGTCAATCAATAAACAGACTTTATTGTTTTGGTCTTTCTCAACAATATCTGGTTTATTATCTTTGATGGTCCAGTCTGTATATACTGGAAAGTCCCAAAGAATCGTTACATTTTCTCCCTCAGTTACAACCTCAGGGTGGTGCTGGTACCATTTGTCAGCAGTTTTGATTCTACAATGCCGACGCATTATTCAATGTAGATATTGGCCAACACTGTACGTTTTGATTTGTATCCTACAGGTGCTAAAACCTTATATCCAGAGATTAGGTGGTCCACTGTTTCTATCTTATCGTTGCAGTATTGGCACTTTGGTTCTACACCATTTTTCATCACATTGGCTTGATAGTTCTGGGTCAATATGTTCTTGAGCAGCCAAGATAAAGCCTTCACTATCTGCCTTTAGCCCTGAGCTCCGTAGCCAATGATGGGTGTGCTTCTGGCCTACATCAGCTTCTTTGCCATGCAGGGGTTTTTGTTCCCACCTATCATCCAATTGCTGAAACACATTTTGCTTTGCTATTAATTTCACATTCTTTGCAACTACAGTTGCTGTACTTCCATCATGCTGTTCAACCTGGGTATTATGCATAAACTCACTTGAAAAGTTTTGCTCTTCTTCATAACAGAATGAAGTTTCTTACGTCTTCTGTGGTTTTCAGTCGTTAGATGCTTCAAGATATTTTGTCAGTCCAGTTTGCGGTGGTTTTGTAAGATATTTCAAACTGGAACAAGCGTCGATCTCCTTGAGCTCCGGGTAGGTAAAGACGATCTGTCTGCCTTTGGGTGGTGCATCTTATTGCAAGTCAGCAGCTTACAGATTTTCCTGACAATCTTCCTTATTTCGCTCATATTCCAGTTCAAAATACTGAAACTATAAATAACAACTGGAACTGCTAAGGAATTTATGGCTAACACC
>NC_142938.1:727555-732555 GCF_046866305.1 Octopus bimaculoides | reverse complement strand
ACACCTGTCACAGTCGATTGTTCTCAGCTGAAACTTCGAAATCTTAATTATCATTATGTCATTATGTTAATTAAAACAACGTTAAAAATCTCTCTCTCTATCTCTCTCTCTCTCTCTCTCTCTCTCTCTCTCTCTCTCTCTCTCTCTTTCTCTCTCTCTCTCTCTTCCCATTGAAATACTGATTTATTAATTAAGGTGATAAACGGCTCGGTAGGTTAGTTGGGTGGTAGAATCGTTAGATCATCGGGTAAATTTTTTTTTTTCATTTTCGTTATTTTTCCTTTTTTTTTTCTTTTTCTTTGCTGCTTACATTGTGAGTTCAAATCCCACCGAGATTGATTTTGCCGTTCAGCTTTCAAAAGTCGATGAAATAGAGTACCAACGAAATACTGGAACCAACTTTCATATATTTCCGTACTTCATTCTGGTTTGGTTCATGTTTTAAGTGGATTTGGTTGCAACTAGAACTCAGACCTACACACTTCTGATCGCCAATCATTGTGGTATAATAACAGGGTGTTGAGAGAGTTACCTATTGTAGATTAGCGTCTTATCCAGGAGATATTTAATCTTCTCTCTTGTTTTCTCTGACGCAAATAAGACCAGAGAAATTACAAAGTTTCGTTATTAAATATATTAAATGTTATCTTTGTTTTATGTAATTTTTTACGTTTCTTCTGAAATTTTCGAAACTACAAGAAGAATCGAAGACCGAGAGAGGAATCATGGTTTTGGACTGTTCCACCATAACGAAAATAATAAATAATTAGGATGTTACATGTTCGTTATAGGGGAAGTGAATTGACAGAATGGTTAGAGGGATCAGACAGAATAACTGGTGGTATTTATACCGATTCTCTGAGCTCTGAGTTCAAAACCTCAACCATGTAAACTTTGTTTTTTATCGTTTGAAGAAACAAAAGTGGCAATCCGAGGCGGTAGAGAGACAGAACTGAAAGCCGTCTGACCAGATGCCTTGCGCTATTTATTCCGACCCATTGCATTCAGAAATCAAATCCCAGCATGTCCTACTTTACTGCTAGAGTTGATCTATCGCTCAGTCTAACAGCCCCATCTAGAAAAAAAGTCCAGTGATGGAATTGAGAAATAAATCAAAAATGTTGTTGTTGTTCTGTTTAGCTCCAAATGTGATCCAGGTGGCATAGGATTAAAAGCGTTATAACCATGATCATCCCGTCTGATATTCAGATATACTGTGTCTTTACTATATTAGTCAATGTCTCCATTTTTTAAAGGCAATAAGGAGTGTTTTGAAGAACATTTGGCTGCTATTTCTAGTAGACCCAGATATCTCAAAATGTCTTTTTCATTTTATGTTTACTTTTTACTTTTTTAATCAGTCTTCCATCTTTCTCCTCCCTTTCTCTCTCTCTCTCTCTCACCTTCCTTTAATCTCCCTCCTCTTCCTTTCTCTCTTCCTCTTCCTCTTCCTCTCTCTCTCTCTCTCTCCTGTTTCTTCATCTTCCTTTACATTACATCAATTATTACGTCCTTCTATCCTTCCTTCCGTCCTTCCCTCCTCCTTTTTTTTTCTTGCATTTTTCGTCTCCATTTTTCTTCTCTCCAACTCACACCATCATCAGCGGTAATTAAAATAATGATGACCAAACCCCGTAATGTTTTGATTAGAAATGTAATTTTGATGATCTCATTAATAGAAACTCACTAAGGATATAATTACTTCACCTGACCACGGCGACAACACAATAACATCAAAAACAACAGTAACAACAACGACAACAATAACAAAACTCACAAATATAGCAATGAACACCGTGTGAAAATTCTTGCGATGACAGCAACGAAGCGCTGTGGTGGTGGGTCAGGCTGGATGTCTTACGCCATCGAGTTTTGTTTCTTTACGTTCTCAGTTCAAATCCTGGACAGGGTGAGTTTGATTTTTCTATGACAGGTTTAACAATATTATTGTACCTGTGGCTCACCATATTGTTATATATCGGACATCTGTATGGTTGTATATACATACATACATATATATATAGAGAGAGAATTCACAAATTATTTTTAGTATTATTAGTTTGACGCTCAGGAAAAATGGAAGAAGACTTTGACATTTCGAGTCTACGCTCTTCTTCAAAAAGGAATGAGAAGAGAAACAAAGATGGAGAGAGACAAAAATTGCGAGAGAAAAAGCGTCTCTGAATTAACGGTTGCACGTATTGATTCCGAAATGATGAAAGGTAAAGTTAAACTTGGTAAAGTTTGAACTTTGAATGAAAAGATCGAAAACATCCAAGCAATTAGTCATCTTATAAAATTATTAAAAATTCTAACTCTAAGAAATTGTGAGCGAAGAATATGGCTAATTGGAAGAATATAAAATATGAATCCTTAAGTTTGGTTTGAGGTGAGAAAAATGTAAGATTTTGGTGTAGTTATGTCCTTCCTTCTTTTCATAGCAGCCGACCTCCTGACACAATGCAACTCACTTTAATCTTCGTTACCATCGCTACCGACACGGAATTTTGCCAGTTTCTGTGGATTTCAAGTTTTAGCCAAAACATAACACAAATGTTTATTATACCAATAAAATTAGCCAGAGTTTATCAATATGTAAAAAAAAAAAAAAGATGACAGAGACGAGTTGAAGTAAAAACACTGAATTGATAAAAGCTTCTGGTAAGGAGCGAAACTGATAGACGAAGATGTGCGGTAATGAAAAGAAACATTAGATTGTTTGTAAGAAAGAAGAATTGATAATGAATGGAGGTCCCCAACATCTCCAGAATTCTATTCCACAGAATATATTAATCCACAGCTCTGTCGGTAACTGAATGCACAAGTATTAAATAATCTATCAAAGAAAACAATGGAGGTAAAAAAATCGATCAACATAAATAGAAAATATACAGAAGTTAAACAATATGGCCGCGATGAAGGACTAACGAAATGAAAGATATAAAAGAAGGGAATAAATAAAAATAACGAAGGAAATAATGAATTCTGGGAAGGCTGTAGAACATCATTTGCTTTATCGTTTTTCACTTTGGTGACTTAGAGGATAGGATATTAGGTTCATTATCATAAGGTTGCAGGTTCAATTCCCAGAGCGGGCAGGGTGTTGTGTCTTTGAATGTTGTCTTATAAATGCACACACACTCTTTCGCTCTTACACTCTCTCTCCCTCTTTGTCTCTCTCTCTCTCTCCCTCTCTCGCTCTTTTTCATACATACATGTATCTATATAGATAGATACATACATACATACATTTGTTTGCGCGTCTGTATATATCTGCACATATATGTGCGTGTGTGTGTATGTATGTAATGACCGGATTTGATAATCATATTTTACTTTTCCAAACTACAACAAAAATAACTACATTATTAAGATGTTTATGGCAACGACAACGACGATGAGGGCGAGGAGCAAGATGAAGAGGATGACGGCGATGACGACGACGATGATGACGACGACGATGATGATGATGATGATTACTATTATTACTATTATTACTATTATTATTATTATTATTATTATTATTATTATTATTATCATTACTATTATTATTTTGTATTCCGTTTATATTTTTCAGTGAGCATGCCTACAGTTGCCGGCATTGTTGTTGGCACCTTCTTGCTACTGTGTAGTATTGTAGCAATGGCCTTTGTCTGCTGGAAATGTTCCTACTGTCGGACAAGAGGCTTTTGGGATAACAACATTAAAAAACTCATCAGAAAAATTCACGGTAAGTACAGTCAACACTAACCTAGATCTCATCTTGAAGATCTTGTTGTTGTTGTTGTTGTTGTTGTTGTTGTTGTTGTTGTTGTTGATGATATAGATATTCAAACACGAACAAGCCAACTCAGCCCCTTCCATTCCCGCACATCTAATATAACTTACCTCTTCAGTGTAGATGCTGGTACTCAGAGTTTGGTCGGTGTCCAAGAAGTACGCAGTCTGTCCTCTTACGTGTTTTATGGATTCCGCACATCGTTGATGTAGTGTCACCATTATATACTTTTGTTGATGAAAGACACAATTCCTCACAGAGATCAACCGACTTTATCTCATTACAGAATCATCAGAATGTCTGAGAATCCAGGCTCAAATGAAAATGGACAGTCATTGTGATTGTATGTGTGTTCCTTGCTTTTAAATTAAACTATTCACTGTCGTGATAAAATATTTTGGCCTTAATACTCTCGAGTATAAGCTCTTATATTTGAAATAATTTCAAGAGAATTTGGTCCCTAGAAAGTTCAAAGCAGAGGAATTTTGTTGGTTATTATGACAACTTTAAAAGAAATTCTTGCCAACTATGAACGAGAAGAAAACGAAGAGAACGCGTTAAGAACATCCCCCGCACCGACACATATTTACAAACAACACTCGAATATAAGTACAAGTCATAACAAGATGCTTTTTCAGAATACATACAAACATATGTACATACATTCATACATACATATATACGTACGTACGTGCATACGTACGTACATACATACATATATACATACATATGACGTACATATATGTATTACATGCATACATACATGCATACATACATGCATGCATACATGTGTGCATGTATGCATGTATGTACGCACAACAATATTTGAGTACGCAACAATCATTTTCATATTCGTGAAATTAACGATGTCAACTTTTCTCTCGGGGCCGCAGGTTGTTCCCCTTTCATCCAACGGCTTCTTTACTTTCGTCACATAAAAATCAACTTGTTTTTTCATGTAGCGGTAATTAAGATGCGTGTTATTGTTGTTTTTGTTGTTGCTTCTTCTGCTACCGTTGTTGTTGTTGTTGTTGTTGTTGTTGTTGTTGTTGTTGTTGTTGTTGTTGTTGTTGTTGTTGTTGTTGTTGTTGTTCTCGTACAATTAAGATAAAAGTAGTTTCAATTTTTTTTGTAAAAATGAATAAATTAGATAAACAATTACAAACATAACGCAAGTTTTGGACTTCTTCAAAACAGTTTCATTTTACCTGTTAATGGCGCC
>NC_142938.1:705055-722555 GCF_046866305.1 Octopus bimaculoides | reverse complement strand
TCTGCATGTAATCATGTAGGTCGTGACTGGATTGTCTATGACTATTCGCTTAGTCGACCAGGGCAGACCTAGGGTTAAACAACAAGACAAACTAAATTTCTTGAAAGTCACACAAGATTCAATGAAAAACCCTGCTTACCGTGTTCTCTTAAGTGAGGGCCCGGCTGGGCTGATGGTTCCTGCTGGTCAACCCTATACCACATGATCACGGCAGATGAGGAGGGCAACTGAAAGGGGCTCTGCTAAATGGGTCACCTGAGAGGACCCAGGAAATGTACGAGACAAATGGGGAAGGCAGCAACGCGTTGCAATGACAATTGCCCCCCACCACCTCCACCTGACCAGGTACAAGATTCTTATAACTTAAGGTCATCTTGACTTTCACCGAGTGGCTTTACGTACACGTGTGTGTGTGTGTATATGTGTGTGTGTGTGTGTGTGTGTGTGTGTGTGTGTGTGTGTGTGTGTGTGTGTGTGCGTATTGTTGAATGTGTTGTGTGTATGCATGTAAGGTCGCGTGCATGTGTGTATGACTATGTGTATATCTATAAGTACATATATGTGTATTTGTATTTGTTTGTGCATGTGTATATGTACATTTATGTGTGTGATTGTATATGTATGTATGTGTGTATTTGTGTGCACATGGTTTTATGCGTATGTGCGAATATTTCTATGCATGTGTGTGTGTGTGTAAGAATGAGATTCTGCTAGCACTTTCATTGCCAATCAATAACTGACATCTTACTTTCAGAACATCAGTATTATCATCATCAACATCAACATCATCATCATCATCGTCATCATCGTTACCATCATCGTTACCATCATCGTCACACCACTCCTACCACCACCACCATCATCGTCATCATCGTCAACAACAGCAGCACCATCATAGTCGTAGTTGTAGTATATTAGAGACATGGCCGTCACCATGTGCTACCAACGGATAAGAAACTAATAAAATACGGATTGGCTTAACAAAATCGATATTGATTCTGTAGGGGGTGTTTTTTGCATGTTCTTGTGTGTGTGTATGTGTGTGTATATGTTTGTTTTTTTATTGATAAGCAGGTTTTATCGATCTGGCTGCAAATCAAGAAATCCGAGCAATCAATAATCCAAGGTGAAAAACCTCTCCAGACTTCAAACATGTGATTTGTAACATGGCGCCGATGATTGTGTTGGCGGTGGAGGTGGTGGCGGAGGCGGCAGCGGCGGCGATAGTGGAGGTGGTGACGACGGTGGTGGAGGTGGTTCTGTTGGCAACAGTGACGATGGTGGTGTTTCTGGTGTTGGTGACGGAGGCAAGATTTCCAGCAATAATATTTTAATATCAATGACATGGTTGTAATTAATAAACAAGTTATTAATTACAATTCAGCGAAATTATTCCCTAAAATGAATCTTTAAAATCATACATCTGTTAGTGTAGGAGTGGGGATAGACTTGTTTCTAGATTAAATATTTTAGAAATATCATCGACAGATATAAAAAAAAAAAACAATATGGAATTAATTTTAGCATATTTAAAATATGAAAGAGAACATAAAATGATGACACTTGATATATTTAGCATTTTATGGAGAATAAATTAATTTTAGAAATGTAATGTTTAACGAGTGATTTGATCCGAAACCAAGCGCTGACTGTAAGGCCACAACGTTGTGACAAGAGTCACTGAAGGATTTAAAACCCGTTCGTTTACTTCAAATCTCAATTTATTTCATCAGGGACAAAATTTTTCTGATACAGCTGCAAATGTTGCTTTTCCGAGTGGATCGCGCCGCAGCTGTATGTAGAATATTCTGAGACTCATAAAATAAATTTAAATTTTTAAACGAATTTAACAGCTTTGTGTGTTATTAAATGTTTCTTTCATAATGTTGTTGCATAAATTAATGTTAGAATATTCATGTGGGAAGCATAAAATAGTGAACTAGAAATGTATGGTGAGACATACAAAGATCCAATCCATCACTGGAACAGTAAAAATCTATAAAACTTTCCGGAAGTTTATCATTTAAACATATATGTGAGCATGTCTAGATATGCAACTATATGCATGAGGACACATACATAAAACAAAACATACGTAGATACATACAAACATACATACATACAAAAATATCCTGCGGTTAATGTTGAAATTTCAATGAAGAACCCTTGGATCTAGGTTAGAAACCGGCTCCTTTTCTATTGGCAAGAAATCTTGAAATGAAACTGAATAATGACATGCATACATACATATATACATACATACATACATACATACATACATACATACATACATACATACATACATATTAAGGTTCACAATTTTATAATAAACAGATGCAAATTGTAGAAATAAAGTTTTCAGGTTAATTTTGTACTCCTTTCTTAAAGGAAAGAACACCTGTTTGGTAAGGTCGCTCCTTCATATTTGAGAACAACCATTAATCACATCAACAAAGACAGAACACAATAAAAGTAAAACAACAAAACAAAATAAAACCACCCACATATGACTCACCAACAAATCCTACCAATGTACACATTATGTTACAACAAAACAACCAATCAAGAGACGCAAAAATAGCACCCAATAAACAAGAGGCCAACACCAACAGACAGAAACATTCACTCTGGGTTTTAACAGTTCTCAACTAAAGATCGCAATGGCGTAAAACTTAAATCGTGAGATAAATATTAAATTTAAATAAACCATTTATTGAGCACATTTTCGCTCAGTTACTGTGTATAGGATATAGTACACACTCTTCCAATGGTACTGTCAAAGCTTAGGTGGGGTTAGCCTTCATCCGGTGTTGTTGTGTTTACGTCCCAGTAGCTTTACGGTTCGGCAAAAGAAACCGATAGAATAAGTACCAAGCTTTAAAACAATGAGTCGATCTTACGGGATCGATTCGTTCGACTAAAATTCTTCAAGGCAGTGCTCCAGCATGGCCGCAGTCCAATGCCTGGAATAAGTAAAAGAATAAAAGAAATGCGGCACGTGGTATTTTTGTCTCCATTGTTTGTTGTTCCATATTCAGGAGGATGGATGCCAACGGCACAACATTTTGCAAGGGACCATACTGCCATAACATGAAAAAGGCTCGAAATATTGTGTCCCTTGGAGTTCATGTTTGCTGTGCATTGGGGTTTTTTTTGTTTTTTTAATCAAGTAAGCTCGTTGGTCATTTTCCAAGTCGGCAGTAATTTTTTTGGATTTCGGGGTATCTTCATGAATAAAGAGGACGAGAATGATGGAAATCTTCATTTCTCTTGATACAAGAAGTGAGAAACTTCCTGCTCTATCAAGGCAAACATTGCAGACTCTGAAAACTTGAGAATATATTTAGGGACAGTGTTGACGGAGTTTATTGAACTACAAAACTCAAAATTGAAGTAAAGTGTGAATTAAATATCTGGTTTGGAGTTGGGGGGGGGGGTAGAGAATCATTCATCTGCTGGAAATCCTGTGCCATTCAACCGAGGTTTGAAACCCACCAATCTCCGGTTTTCTCTTGAGAGGGCAGCTATCTTCACCAGTGGCTTCACAAACTTAGAAACTACTTGTATTTGTTATTTTCTATACAAAGTATTTGCTTTTGAGGGCCTCACGGGGACCATGAACCATCTGGATTTTACCAATACAGAACAATTCATTCTCTCAACAACGGTGCTGAAGCCTTTTATATATGATGGAATGAGTTTGATTGAAGTGAATTTTGGTAAGAGGAAATTTTGTAGCGATCGTAAATTGAACAAGATTTTGTCTTCCAGCTTGAATTAATTAAAAACAGCTGGTATATCAATTTCGGTAGCTAATCCACATATATCAACATAATCCACAATATATCAACACTAATCCAGTCAGCTATTAAAAATGTCATTGGATTGAGATAGAAAAAGGAAGGAAATGGGTGTTAATACAATATTAATAAACTGGCAGAGAGAGAAAGAACGAGAGAGAGAGAGGTGGAAGAAAATGATTTGGTAACAAAATAAATAAGAAAAAGAAGATAATAGAGAGAACAAACGAGAAAAGAAAGATAAAAAAAGAACTGGAAGTAGGAGAAATTTCAATGATCAGAAGGAAGAGGTGCAGAATAATGAATCCCAAAAATAGAGGAGTTTAGTGGCAGCTGAGAGGAAACAATAGCGACATATAAAAGGAAAATAGGAAACGATGCACATACATACACAGAAAGCTTCTCAAATATATAATAGAGACACTCACATACATACACACACACACAAACATTTATGTGTGTGTTTATGTATATGCATGTGCATGTGTGCGTGCGCGCATGCGTGCGTGTGCAAACGGAGAGAGAAAAGTAAAAGGGGGAGAGAAAGAGAGAGATGAAAGAGAGAGAGAGAAAGAGAGAGAGAAAGATAGAGATGAAAGAGAGAGAAAGAGAAAGAGAGAGAGAGAGAGCACTAGATTTGTGTCGTGATATAAGTATAATTATAAAGCTATAATTAGGAACAGATTGAAGGTCAATCATCCAGTAATAGGTGAGTTATTCGATCGACTGGAACTAAGATGGCGTTTCAGTTCCGTCTTACAGCCATAGAAAATTCACTCCGTCACTGGTTCTAGTGTGTGTGTGTGTGTGTGTGTGAGGAATTAGGATTGATTGCCGGATGTAAATATTAAGACCAGCCGGAAGTCTAAAATATGCTGTTCTATAAAAAGCCTCTGAGGTACAAGTTACTCCTTAATTGACGTCCCTTCTGACGATTATTGTCTGACTAGAAACTGGAATAATAGGAAAAATAACCAATGTAACGTATGTGAGTGTGTGCATGTGTAATATATATATATATACACACAGACACACAGACATAGACACGCTCACACACACACACAGAGCACACTATATCAATGTTTTTATATTAATGCAAATGCAGTTTTGCATTAAGCTGAAGGATAACTCAATACATTCGGTAGAGTACAATATTGTTCGCTGTCAATACCATCCTGGTTAAAGAATATGTGTGTGTGTGTGAGTGTGTGTGTGTGTGTACATATTTATTTATACATGTAAATATTTATTTATATATATATATATATATATATATAAATATATATATTGTCAGACTTCTTTTGTTTTACTGATTTTATCTGGTTCCTCAAACTCCCCCCTGTTATGCTCCCAAATCTTCCTCGTGGCCCTCAATAGAAACCACGTGATCTATGCTCCTACCATACCTTCCAACCATTGTGTTCTGGTTCTATTCTTGTTTATATTTTCCCTGAGGCTTTTGCCTGGACTCTTCTCCACCGAGTCTTAACTCTCTCTCTCTCTCTCTCTCTCTCTTTCTCTCTCTCTCGCTCTCTCTCTCTCTCGCTCTCTCTCTCTCTCTCTCTCTCTCTCTCTCTCTCTCTCCCTCAGTCTCTCCCCTTCCTCGTTGAAACAATCTGTAATACTCCAGAAATGAACTTTATCAATAAGCTCTACATCATACGAAGCATTGAGCACTTCTATTGAATACAGTCTTCCGTAATCTTCGGTGATTTTTTTTTTGTTTTTTTATTATTTTTAACGCAGAATATCTACATTGCACAGACACAAACAGAATACATTCATATGCATGCGTACATATGTATGTGTGTGTGTATACATACATATACATATATGTGTTTGTGTGTATCTATTTATAAACATGTACAAATATATATCGTGTGTGTGTGTGTCTATACACGTGCATGCAGCTTGCTTTTATGGAAGCTATCTGCTGTGCACATACATGTCATTGCAGCATATATACACATGTCTGACTGTAAAGCATAAGAAAAATGAACGTATAATAATAAAGGGTTTGATGATGACAGGTCTCCACTCTATGTTCTACATGTTACAGTTAATTAACTTATTGATAGCTTTACCTAATTAACTTACTTGTTTCTCGTTTACTTCCCGCCGCCTGCAGCACCAACACCAACCCCGCCTCTCTATTCAACTGATCTAGAATTTCTAAATGCTACATAATTTGTGAATACACACTGTTAAATTACACGGCACGATGCCGGCCCTTCACTTTTTTTCTGTCTCTTCTTACTCTCTCCTACTCCCCCCTCTTTCTCTCTGTCGATATATGTGTGTGTGTGTATATATATATATATACACTTATATATATATACACTATATATATATTTTGTGACTTACTGTTCTTTCTCTCCTAAGATATGTGCGTGAATGCATGTGCGTCGTATGCATGCGTGTATGCATGTATATGTATATATATATATATATATATATATATATATATATATATATATATATATATATATACATATACATGCATACACGCATGCATACGACGCACATGCATTCACGCACATATCTTAGGAGAGAAAGAACAGTAAGTCACAAAATTTGATCTGAGATTTTTGCTTTTATTTAATCTGCTGCAGAAAGGTCACTGGTAAATAGGACAAACGGAGACCAGTGGTGAGCAATGTTAGAAAAGGCACAAGCATTTCTGGACGGTCAAAATGTTGCCGTCTCTCTTTCACGGAGAAATCCTACATCATCTGCCATCTTACAGCATTCTTAAAGAGCGACATGAAACCATTTCCAAATTCTTCCTGAAGGATTTTCTGATGTCT
The DNA here is from genome assembly GCF_046866305.1 of Octopus bimaculoides. Taxonomy (NCBI): domain Eukaryota; kingdom Metazoa; phylum Mollusca; class Cephalopoda; order Octopoda; family Octopodidae; genus Octopus; species Octopus bimaculoides. The sequence goes on along the minus strand of NC_142938.1, from coordinate 715,948 downwards.
TCTCATGTGACAACAAGCAATGTATGCCACTTGCACTATCAGTTTCTTGCATGCGTAGCGGGTTCGCTACCTCCAGCCTTACGCTGCCATGCTATCTGTTCTTTTCAACTAATACTTTCCTGATTATTGTGGCCGTGACCAGAACTCTACTGAGCACTTTGACGCCGTCTGATACTGATTCAACCATAATTGGCACTATCTTCACCTTCATTTTCCGTAGTCGGGCTATCGTCTACTTAATAAGATTGTATATATCTATATTTTAGCCTTCGTTCTTAACTATCCGTGGATCAAAGGGGCAACGCAACAACAATTATATAGCCTATGTGGTTCACCTTGTCCCCCATCACTAGCTCCGGTTTGTTATGTTTGGATTGGGAGATTCCACAGGATTTTGCAGGTCCCCGTCTCCGCCACTCTTTGCGGTTTGTGTTCATACCACGCCTCTCTCTAGACTCCACTTTTCACATAGTTTCCAATGTGGCACTTTCGCTGCCACATCATGTCGCTACAACCTATAATAATGTGGGGGCTAATCAAGGGCATTCGGTCACTATATGGGCAATGGTTACAGATTCGGCACAGTGGAGACACTTGCGGTGGGGTGCCTCAATTATCTCCCCCTGTATCAGCAGAGCAACTACATCATTATTATCACAATCCACTTCTTTCACCTTTCTACTCCATGTCTATTTCCCTTCCTTTTCATTGCATTCCGTCTATACTTACTCCTTTTTTTTTATTTACATATTTTATCATTTCATTATATGTAAACCTCCACACTTTGTGTCTGCCTTTGTATTTTCCTCCTCATCCTTTGCCCTGGTGTCAAACAGATGAAACCATCATCATCATCATCATCATCTTCATCATTCAGTAGCCTTATCTCTATCGCTTGTTTTCACTACGCTATTGAGTGCAGCTCTGTGTGCCTTTGGTATTTGCTCTGGTTTGTTTTAGTATTGTTATTTCTTTTACTTTATGGAAAGTGGTTTGCGTAGGATGTGTGCGCTGCCCAGAAGTGTTATTCTCTGTATGTTGTATATACTTGTCAGTTCTGCTGTTTTGCTTATGTATTTGTTTGTATGTTTTTTTACCATATCTCATGCACCGATTATTTTCTCTTTTTAGGTTCCATATTCTTGTTATCTCCATTCCCATATCATTGTATTTCGGGAGTTTCTCCGTTTCTTTTAGAGATACATTGTCATCTATTGAGATTGATATGTTGATTATTATTATTATTATTATTATTATTATTAGTAGTAGTAGTAGTAGTAGTAGTAGTAGTAGTAGTAGTAGTAGTAGTAGTAGTAGTAGTAGTAGTAAATGTCTACTTGGCCGCCATATCCAGCGGCGGCTTCGCTAAGTGTTTCCTTAAGACATTTCGTTCAGGAAGATATTTTTCCACTTAAATTAAAGCTGATACACAACACTGCGACAAAGATTCTAATTCTATTTGCTTTACGTTAAATTCATCAGGCAGAAAATTATCTTCCAGCTTCCATCGCTTTTACTATGAGTAGTAGTAGTAGTAGTAGTAGTAGTAGTAGTAGTAGTAGTAGTAGTAGTAGTAGTAGTAGTAGTAGTAGTAGTATACCCTCTTAATCTCCTTCATATCTTCGTCGTCCTCCTCTTCTTCCTCCTCCGCCTTCTCATCACAATGGCCGACGTAAAACGACTTCGAACACTATTGATAATTCATTTTTTTAATGTTTATTTTATTTTGTTTCTTAATTAAAATTTTCTTTCTATAATTATTGTAACAAATTATTTTATATTTCCTGCTTCCTATACAAACACACACACACATATATATACACGTATACATATGTGTGTGTGTGTGTGTGCATGTGTATATATATATATATATATATATATATATATATATATATATATATATATATATATGCATATATATACATATATAAATATATATATATACATATATATATAAATATATATATATTCATATATATATTACATATATATATATTATATATGTGTGTGTATGTGTGTGTGTGTGTGTGTGTGTGCGTGTGTGTGTGTGTGTATGTGTGTGTGTGTGTGTGTACTATAGGAAGGGCAGAATCTCACTTCCGAACTACGCTCCACTGACCACACAGAATCACAGAACATTACTCAACATGAAAAATCTGGTTTCGCTCTATTTTCTTTGATTTTTTTACTTTTACAGTAAATTCTTTGAACGATTCTTTTTAGTCGGTTGGCTGTGGCAGTTTACATCTCCCAGTCACAGAATTTTTTTTCCCATTCTAGCAATGGAAATATCAATATCCGGGTAGTTGATGATCGAAAAAGCAATTAAGGAAAGTAATCGCAACAAAGTGAAACAATCAAAGTTCGTAGATAATAAAAACGACGCATTTGGGAGTGTGCCTGGCGTTGAAAGTTAATTGTTGAAAAAAAGGCATGTTTCGATGTTATCAGACCTCATTAGTGGCACCTATTCTACTCAGTTCTGTTATTGTTTATCTTTTACTTGTTTCAGTCATTGCACTGCGGCCATACTGGGGCACCGCCTTGAAGAATTCAAGTCGAATGAAGCGACTTAATGTTTTGTTAGTCCTAATGCTTAATACCTATTTTATCGGCGACTTTTGTCGAACCTCTAAGTTACGGGAACGTAAACACACTAACACCGATTGTCAAACGATGGTAGGGGACAAACGGAGACATGAAGTCTCTCACACACACACACTCATACACACACACATACACACACACACACATACACACACATACATATACATATATATGTGTGTGTATATATATATATATATATATATATACGAGAGGTTTCTTTCAGTTTCCGTCTACCAAATCCACTCACAAGGCTTTGGGCGGCCCGAGGCTGTAATAGAAGGCACTTTCCCAAGGTGCTCTGCAGTTGGACTGAACCCGGAACCTTGTGGTTGGGAAGCAAATGACAAAACGTTCGATTAATCGGTATTTATATTAAAACAGACGGCGGAGAACAGCATTGTTTATTGTGAATGTCAACAAATACAGTTGAGGGAGAATACAATAGAAAGGCATCATGTAATATTAATAGCTTATTATTAGAGGAGATCGGCAATCGTGCGGAGAGAATGCCTTGCTTCGTTATAATTTATAATTTATTCATATTCTTAAATGAGGGAAATAAAGTACAAGTAAAGAGTACAATGAAGTACACTCCTTTAAATAGCCTACAACAAAAATGTGAAAGTGCAGTTATTAAGGGTCTGGCTATTGCAGGGTCGATTACGGGTGGCTGGAATTGGATATGTGTCGGAGGTTACTCGTAGCCATTTCACTTGATATTCCGCTCTTCATCCTTCTGTTGTTCTCTCCACCCTCATTTTACATTGATCACATCTCCACGCCACCAAATTATCGTTCTTTCTCTCCCTCTCTCCACACGCTATACCTGCCTCCTTCTACCCGTCCCCACTCCCAACACACTCTGGCAATCTACCCAACCAAACGTCATCTCACTCCCGTCCGTTTCCTGTCTATTCTAAAATGTAACGCATCTACAGCAAGAAATCTCTCCTGCCCTGGTCCTTTCATTCAACCCCTCATCTCCTTTCGGGGTTTCTAGTCTTGCAAGCTGCATGGTGATCTTACAAGAGTGGTTGGCAGCATGAGAAACACAGTAAAATGGTTGGCATCAGGAAGGGAGTCACATTGTAGAAACAATGCTAAAGCAGACTTCAGAGTACAATGCAGGCCTTGCACCCATCAGATCCTGGAAAACTGTCCAACCCATGCCAGCCGAGAACATGAACGTTAAATGATGATGATGATCTGTCTGTGTATGTATGTGCGTATATATATACATATATAAGTGCATACTCACACGCACACACACACACACACACACACACACACACACACACACACACACACACACACACACCAGAACACTCGTGTCGTCACCCTTGACTCCATCTATCATTAAGTGACAGATTTTTGCAGAAATAATTAATTCTATAATTATTTATTCATGCTCTTCCTGCTGCTGATTATGTATTAGTTATTTGTATGGCTTTATTTATTTATTATTATTATTATTATTATGATTATTTCGATCATTATTATTATTATTCTCATTGGGCTACGTCTTCCTCGCCTTGTTTCTGCAGTTTCTAAAAGTAAAAAGCAAAAAAAAAAAGGCGTTTCCAAACTGTTCAAGTGATTTTATTCTCTTTGTATCTTTTCGTGTTAACATTCTCTGCTACCATGAAGGCAGTGAGCTGACAGATTCGTCAGCACGCCGGGGGAAAATTCTTGCCGACATTTCGTCCAACTTTAATATCTGAGTTCAAATTCCGCCGAGGCCGACTTTACCGTTCATTCTTTCGGGGTCGATAAACTAAGTACCATTTGAACACTGGGGTTCGATGTAATCGATTTACTCCTGAAATCGCAGGCCTTGTGTCAAAATTTGAGGCTAAAATTTTTTTTTTTTTCAGTCATTCCTATTCTCTATCTCATGGTCGCACTGAATCATAAAATCCCATAGGATCTTTGCATTTCCATTTTCGACGATGCCTTCAGGTTTGTGGTCGTACCAATTTTTTGCTCTATCAAGTCCATACTTGTTGCAAAGTGTCCAATGGACAAGCCTGGCTTTATTGTCGTGGCGTCTCTTATATTCCTTCTGGGCTAGTGGCGTACTTTGGCTGGTAATATGCCATACGGTTTCACCGTTTTGTCCACAGATTCTGCACTCATCACTTTCTGATGCGTTGTCTATCCTGCATTTTATGTAGTTTGTTCTTAGTGCTAGCTCTTGGGCAGCACAGATTAGAGCCTCCGTTTCCGGTTTTAAATCACTTTTAGTCATCCATAGCCATCTTTTTTCTCTGTCTGTCTTATCTTCAACATCCCAATGAAACTGACCATGCATTCTTTTCTTTACCCACCTATTTTCAGTTTCATTCGTTTTCAATTTCTTGTACAGTGCTTTATCTTTGCAATCTTTCATCCAACGCAAGCCTGACCTTCTTACTTCTAGTAACAGCGGTTCTGTGGCATTTTCTACATACCATGCTATGTTGTTTTCTTCTGCTCTAATGCTGTGTTCGCATCCAATCAGTCCTCTTCCCCCTCTTTTTTTTTTGGTACATACAGTCTGTCTGTTTCACTTTTTGGGTGGAGTATCCCATATCTAGCTAGCAACTTCCTTGTCTTTCTGTCTAAGATGTTTAGTTCGTCTACTGGCCATGCGATTACCCTTGCTCCATGTCTAAGGATCTTATTCCGTCCATTTAATTTCGACTTAAGGATCAGTCCAGTCTGTGCAAGTACTACACCTTGAATTTTTCTGTCATTTCTTTCTCCATCAATCTATCCATTTCCCTATTATCATCATCATCATCATCATCATCATCATCATCATCATCATCATCATCATTATTATTATTATTATCATTATTATTATTATTATTATTATTATTATTATTATTATTATTACAAGTAACGCAGCAAGCTGGCAGAATCGTTACGGTGCTGGGCAAAATGCTCAGCGGCATTTCGTCCGTCTTAACGTTCCAAGTTCAAATTCTACCGTGGTCGACGTTGCTTTGTTTATTTCCTTATCTGTATCTTACAATACATCTCAACGCTTCTGAAAGCAAACAGTTTGTTTACATTTATCGTAATTTTAACTATTGCAGAGTTATTTTCAGCTTCAACCAACCGTGGCTGAATTTATCCTTCTTCATAAACTGTGGTTATGTCTGTACGTGCTTGTGTGTTCTATGTATTTGGTGTCGGTCGAGTACGTAACTTTTGTCATCTTCACCATCGTCCTGCCACCGCATATCAAGTTCAACGCTCCGCCATCAACTTTGACGTCTTATGCTAACTCTCTCTCTCTCTCTCTCTCTCTCTCTCTCTCTCTCTCTCTCTCTCTCTCTCTCTCTCTCTCTACGATGTAAACCGTGACTGGAGAAATCACTCGACCAACCAACATTTATATCGGTTATTATTTCATTTAGAGATAATTAAAAAACAAATCATCTACACAGTTTGAATAACGGGGTGAGGGCTGCTTCCAAATGGTATCTTCTTACGGCTAGGTGGCTTAAACAACTCAACGATAATGGTTTGACAGGCTACGAAACGGATAGATTACAATTGGCTGTCTGCTGACAGGGTGTGTTGCTGAAGCGAAGCTGTGAAACGTGTTCAGTTATTCAACCAATCCAATCGCTAATTAAAATGTTCAGTTATTTGATTTAGCAATTCTAAATTATTCCATTAAACAACTCGATTTGGTTTCATTTTTCTTTTACAACTTGATTAGATAATTGGTGGATTTTCAATATTGGTTAATTCTTGCACAAAGGAATCGAATTAACATCGTAGAATGGTTGGTGGATGTGGATGTCTCTCTCTCTCTCTCTCTCTCTCTCTCTCTCTCTCTCTCTCTCTCTCTCTCTCTTCTTTCTTTCTCTCCCTCTCTCTCTCTTCTCTCGGTATATATGAACATATATACACATACACACGTACACATAAATAAAATACGTGTATACATACATGTGCACACATGTACATACAATAATGTGTGTGTGTGTGTGTGTGTGTGTGTAAATGTTAGATTTGTATTCCTTTATTACTTTCACTTCATTCTTTTATTCGTTTCTTCTGCATTGAATCAATCTTTTCGCTGTAAATAGTTTTTTTCCCACATCAATGTTCAACGGAACTGTACCGTCCACCACATGAGAAGATATAGTGTGTATTTGCTTGTGCGTGTGTGTGTGTGTACATATGTGTGTGTGAGCGTGAGTGTGTGTATGTGTGTGTGTATGCGTGTGTGTGTGAGCGTGAGTGCGTGTATGTGTGTGTGATCTCGTAGCAAGTTAATTATGTTACTCACCGATGGTTGCTTTCCTTCCTAAAATAATTTTATTCACTTCTACATAAACGTGCCTTTTCCTTTTTTTTTTTTTTTTGCTACATTTGTCTGTTCCGGGCAGTCTTGTATTTAAGCCACGTGACTGCTAGACACGGGTGGCGGTGGGGCGGATCTAAATTATTATGAGATATAATTAGCGACTGAGACCCTTCTGTTGCAGAAGACAATGTTTTGAATTCAGATCGCGTCTAACTTCCCTCGGATTCGCGACAGAAATTTACACTTTCCATCAACTCTTTCATTGAAGAGGTTTGCGTTGTCGGCCCAGGGACGATCTATGTTTTATCTTTTACTTGTTTCAATTACTCAACTGAATCGATCTCAGTACTTTTTTTTAAAAAGCCTGGTGCTTATTCTATCAGTCTATTTTACCGAACCGCTAAGTTACGGGCACGCAAACACTCCAAGACCGATTGTCAAACGGTGATGGGGACGTGACAAGCACATACACAATGACACACACACACACACACACAAATATATATATATATATATATATATATATGGTAAATGAAAGACGGAAGATGGAATAGATGAGATGTAAACCATTCGTTTTATTATCCATTATATATATATATATATATATATATATATATATATATATATGGCCATAATCAAATGACTGAAACAAATAAAGGAAAGATTAAAAGAATACACATGACGGGCTTCTTTCAGTTTCCGTCGACCAATTCCACTCATAAAGCTTGGGAAGCCAACCTCTTCCCATGCAACCACGCCTGAATATTTGTTGATCACTTTTGATGAAATTATTTCTCTAAATTTAATTATTGTGTATCTTATGAAGTACGATTTCTTATTATTGTGTGTGTGTGTGTGTGTGTGTGTGTGTGTGTGTGTGTGTGTGTGCTGTTGTTGTTGTTGTTTGTGCTATTGTTCTTGAAAATCGTTTATAAAGTTTCTTAAAAGTCGATTATTTTATTTTCTGCTATTTTGCAGCAATATGCCACAAGGAGAAAAAAGAAGACAAAATGCAATTGGTAACAGCTCCAGCAATCTGTCGGAGCTCAAAAGTACAGGCACCGTTCGTTGTTCCTCAGATTTTCGTCGACTATGGCAGTCGGAGAACTTCGTACACTTCCGAGGCTGATCGACGGATCTCACTAAGCAGCAACAGCAGCCGACGAACTTCGTTTGCTTCCGAAAGTGATCGGCGGGGTTCAGGCAGCAGCTTTTGTAGTCGGCGGACATCTTTAGCATCAGATACAGACCGCAGGGGTTCAGCTAGCAGTTATTACAGTCGGAGAACATCCCTGGCTTCAGAATCAGATCGAAGAGGGTCGGCGAGCAGTCGCAGTAGTAAGAGAGATTCCGATATCAGAAGTGATGATATAGAGCAAGTGTTTTACGGTAAGTTATTAAACTTAATGACAGCCATCTAGGAAACATTTCCTCTCATTTTTTTTTTCTTTATATTAATAGAGTTTACCAGATTAAAGAAGTAAGAATAGCGCCACTTATGACATTTTTAGGACTCCAAGACTTTGAGTGGGAAGGTGCAAAGTATCATCAGACAGGTGACTCTGCTAAAGGCACCTGAGGAACAGGTGGGGGGGACCACGTGATACATTAGATCTGCCACCCCTTAACAATGTCTAGTGACGAATTTCCTTACAGTTTCCGCCTACTAAATTTACTCACAAGATTTTGGTCAACCCAAGGCAGTGAAAGGAGACAGCTGCCCAAAGTGTCCTGCACGCACACACACACACACACACACATACGCATATCTATATAGATAAATGTGTAATAGTGTCTGTCTGTCTGTGTTTGAGGTTACTCTTAACTCCTCCCACACCGCCCAACTGATTGTAATGATTTTTGGCTCTCCTATATTGTAATCACATCTGTTAATTCTTCAACACAAAACAAAATCAAAATGAAAAAAAATGGAGATTCGTACTGTTACACATATCAACCATCTCAACGCTGTGCAGATGAATATGTCTGCCTATCTGTCTGTCAACCTTTCAGTATGTATGAATATATGCGTGCGCGTGTATGTGTGTATGTATGTATGTATGTGCGTGCGTGTGTGTATGTATGTGTATGTATATGTATGTATGTATGTATGTGTGTGTGTCTAAAGGCACACCGTGGAGACTATCTCAGATTTGGCAGTCCCCAACACTTTCACGCCTGTCACGCCAGTGTCACACCTGTGTCACACCTGTATCACGCCTGTGTCTTAAGTTGACTGCAAAAGCCTGATGTGTGTCTACTCATGTCGCTGTTTTATGATTACAAATGCATTAGTCGTGATCGCTGTATTGAGTGCAATATATTTCATTGATATTATTTACGTTATGTATCAAGCATAGTAATATATAACTACATGGACATATACATAGAGAGATACATATACACTTAGACACATACATGAATATGTGTGTGTATAGATAGATAGATAGATAGATAGATAGATAGATAGATAGATAGATAGATAGATAGATAGATAGATAGATAGATAGATAGATAGATAGATAGATAGATAGATAGATATAAGCGCTCCTTTTCTAACACTGTAAGACGAGAATCCATTTATATAATTTGATTTTTCAACAAATGTGATGCAAAAATAATGGCTTCTACAGCAATTTAAGTCTCCGGGAGAATACATTAGAGAGGGACAGAGAGAGAGAGAGAGAGAGAGAGAGAGAGAGAGGAGCAGACACGTAATACACATACATACACACATGCATACATTCATACATACATACATACATACATACATACATACATACATACATACATAAAGTTATATATACTTACATATAATCATACAAACATGTATGCAGGTGTGTGTGTACAAGTGAGTGAACAAACGAACGAAAGAAACTAATACTCAACACATTTGGTTAATGTTACATGCATTGAATAACAGTTTCGTAGGCGAAGGGCATATCCACATCATCAGATGTTCTGTGATAGAATACAAAGAATTTAAAAGCTATTTAAAATGCCATTTTGGTAAGAATCTTTACGCCTCCATAAGTCAGTTCTTCGTCGTAATCATCTTTGCTACCATAGGGACATCATTTATTTTATTGGTATGTGATGGGGCAGGCAGAATGCTTGTGCCGCTGTGTCGGCGTTTGAAATATCACTATTTCAACATCAGCTCTTTACAACGTCTTCTGCACGTGGTAGGGCAGATGAATTTTTGGCGTCAGAGAGTCGACATTCTGTTAGATTTCAGTGCAGTAGTTATCACGTGGGAAGGTCAAGGATTTGATGGTTTCACGTTGCGTATCTGTTTTCGGGACCAATAAGAATTATAGCAGCTTGTAATCTTAACGTGCAGCAGGAATTATAGACTCTGCCGTATTGGGCTTGAATTAAATAGGTTCATGGTAGTGTGTCCGTATTATCAGCGGCCAATTCCTTAACAGAGCTTACCTCTAATGGCTACAATAAGACAGGTCATTTTTACTTATTGAGGGCTACTTAAGGCTCCCCACCAGAAATTACCAGAAACATATAATGAAAAGAAGCATAACAAGTAACTACAAAATATGTAGATATGGACAAGAAACAATAAACCATATTGTCTCTGGCTGCCCAGTCCTGGCTAAGAAGGAATATATTCACAGACAAGACAGGGTTGGGACCTATATACACTGGAAGTTATATATATATATATATATATATATATATATATATATATATATATATATATATATTCCTTCGTTCTTTTATTCTTTTACTTGGTTCAATCACTCTACTACGGCCATGTTGGAGCACCGCTTTGCGGGGGTTTAGCCGAATGAATCGACCCAAGGACTTACTTTTTTGAAGCATAGTACTTATTCTATCAGACCGTTTTACTGAACCGCTATATATATGAAAGAGAGAGAGTTTATATATAAGCATGTGTAAAATTATTTTCCAATATATATATATATATATATATATATATATATATATATATATATATATAT
>NC_142938.1:677555-697555 GCF_046866305.1 Octopus bimaculoides | reverse complement strand
ATCATAAACTGAGGTTGAGATCTCATAGGTGAAGTAGAAATGATAGGTCGTTAATACTATGGCAATGAGGTGTGTGTGTGTGTGTGTGTGTGTGTGTGTGTGGTGAGTTATCTGTGGAACTAAATTTGAATCTGTATTAGTCTACAATTTGTATGACAAACGTGTTATTAGCTTAGTCTAAAGGAGAGTGCAGGACTCGTACCCTTCGTCTGTCAAACTGCTGCCGAGATAAGAAACTTCTGCTGGAATTTACTCTATAGAAAAGAAAGCAGTTGTTGGATTGTAATAAACGGAAAATATTTGTTAAATTGTCGTTCAATTCAGTGAAGCAGAGACCGGCTGTCCGCTGGCAAGCTTCCTCTTCACGTCGACGCCAGAGTTCACCAAAGCATTAGCATAATCTCTCTTAGAAGGTACTACTGCCACTGCCACCATCACTGCTGCTACTACAACCAACACCAACACCACCACCACCACCACCACCACCACCACTACTACTGCTACAGCTTCTGCTGCTGCTATATTGTAAACGAAACATTGGTTAGATGGTACTAAATAGACAATATGCTGGAAGATGCTGAGCAGGAAACATCTGTCAGAAGACATTAAATTGGAAACGAAGCATCTGTTAGACGGCGGGCATCATATTGACACAGAGGAGCTGGGATGAAAAGGAAAATGGAAATCGATTGTAAAAAGTAATAAAGATTTATTATGAAAAGAAATGGGAAGTTTTGTTGTGTGAATGGAAGAAGAAGAAGAAGAAGAAGAAGAAGAAGAAGAAGAAGAAGAAGAAGAAGAAGAAGAAGAAGAAGAAGAAGAAGAAGAAGAAGAAGAAGAAGAAGAAGAAGAAGAACATCATCATCATCATCATCATCATCATCATCATAGCGATTTTTTTTTCTGCTGACTCCAGGGCAAACTGCCAGGTTTATTTCTGACTTTGTAAGGGACTTCATATAAGTTTTAGATTTAATAGCTTTTATTAGTATTGTTGTTGTTATCAATATTATTTCTGCTGTATTTCTGTTCCCTTTGTATTGAGAAAGCATCAACTATTATTATTATTATTATTATTATTATTATTATTATTATTATTATTATTATTTTTTTTTTTATTATTATCATCATCATCATCATCATCATTATTATTATCTTGATATGAGATTGCCATCTTGCACACATAATTGTGATGCATGTACCTGGTGTACCCTTATCAGTCGGGTAGTCATGATGGGTATACTGGGTTCCGTATATTTTACCCCAGTGTCACTTTGATGGCATGCACTGCTGTCTCACTCAACAACAACAACAACAACAACAACAACAACAACAACAACAAGAATAATGATGATGATGATGATGATGATGATGATAATAGTATCATTGCTATAATTTTTATTACCAACTTAGCAATATAATTTCTGTTGCTACTGCTGCTGCTACTACTACTACTACTACCACTACTACTACTGTTTCTATTGTATTTATTACTTTTGCCTGATTATGAGGCATTTTAAATTGGAAAGAGAAGCAATTAGAATGGCCATCCAGGGAATGAAGTGTCGACGGCCAGTAACAGATCATTAACATTTCAACAGTGTGGGCCACATATAGACCTTCCATTGTGTCCCTATGTAAATGACGGCCACTGAATTAGACTTATTAAATCAAGGAAACCAAATTATTTAAAGTCAGTGAATTATCAGAAAAGTAATTGAATTTGAAAGGAATGATTCGATAGTTGGAAAGAAAAAGGCAAACAACAACATTAAGTTATATGTCAGATAGTTTCCTAGATCAATGGTGGATATATAAGCAGTTTCGGGATCATCGTTAATTCGTTCGTGGCTTAGAAATTACCTCTAAATTACATAATCAGCTTATATAAGAATTACTTCGCTTTCTTTCTCTGTCAGTTATTTATGCGTAGTAGATAATCTGGTCGTCTGATAGTAGTGAATTTCCAAGCCACAAGATCACGAACTGTGGGAAGTGACGCTGCTGACATCTGGCGGCCTTGCATATTTTAGCTGTGGGCGCCATTATGACTTTATATGTAAAGCAGAAAAAAAAAGAAGAAATGAAAGCAAATGGGAACAAATGTATTGTTGCATCAAATATTAACTGCAGGATTTTTTTCTGTCCTAACCTCGGCCTATCGATTCCAGGGTTGTGAATGTTTCCGAGTTAATCAAATGTGCAATACAAAGGTCAAACTATCAGGCCGAACATAATCGGAAAAAATAGGTTTTTACTCTGCCAGACATTTCATGAACAAGAAGAAAATCGTTCAATATTAAGACTTATTGAACAAAAGATCGAAGATTTGCTCATGAACAGGATGACAGGGAGATGAGCGTGGATAGGGCTAAGAAGATGATAACAGAGGTATGGCAATAATCGAAGAATCCGATTTTTGAAAGTAATTATCATTTTGTAGATTTATTTTCTTTCACAGAAATATTATTGGAAACTTGACTGGCTGCAAATATCTTAAATAGAAACGGTACGAATACAGCAGAACCACTGTGGGAACCTCTACATGGCCGCACTCCTGTCTGAAATAAAGGCCAAATCTGCCTCCAATCACACTTTGCCATTTTAGAAACGAAGGATACATTAATCTGTGGGGAAAGAAGGTATTTTTAATCAACGCTACACGTGTTTCTGCGCTGGTGGGGTGTTTATCCAGGCTATACCTAATACATAAATCCACCAATGCGTCCTCGGGCTATTTTTCTTATTGTTGTTATTATTAACGGATCAAAGTTAAAAATACATATTATAAGTCATATTAAATAGAAAAATAAGAATATGAGTAAAACTATAATAAAAATATATAAATTACAAATATATTTTTAAAAATCAAACATTAAGAAAATTTTTATAAATTTTAAAAATTAAAAAAATTACACACCTAAATTTACATTACCGATATATATAGAAAATGCTAAACCTAAGGAAACCCTCAACGACAATATTATAAACACATCAAATCCTACAACCTATCTATATAAACAGCTTTACAGATATGCTTTACGTACTTATTCTTTCAACCACTCAGACAAACGAAATATAACTTTTACTGTCTCAGTGCATCTGGAGTCTGAAGGAGAGAGAGGTTGACAGTATCCATATAGACCGATCAACCATTGAAACTTCAACTCCGTATAGAAATTCATTGAAGAGGTGCTCTTAATGTTTTCAATATTTTTATGCTACACAGATATTTAATAAACTGAATAAAATGTCTTAATATATTTCGAAATTTCAGCCTGAAAATTTATATATCCTTAGAGATTTTCGAATTTCTTTCGGGTACTGAGAGATGTTTTTAAAAATAGTAACAGCGTTTAATGCTGAGCAATTTTTGACAAATTTTTCCCGATTTTTCAAGTCATTTTTATTCATGCAAACGTATGTCTGTCTGTATGTCCGTGCATGTTTGAGCGTATAATTATGCATAGATGCATACATGTCCTTATAAATAGATGTCTGGCGCGTTAACATATCCGCTTCTACTTTAGTCTTCTTATCCACGTGTAAGTGTTCATGTGTAAGTGTTCATGTGTAGGCGTGTAAATGTATACATACATATATGCACACATATATCGGTGTAATTATATCCAGCTAAGCGTATTGTTTTTTTTTTAAACTTTATCCATCTCAGACTAGCGCAATATTTCGAAGCTACTTGGCTGTAGCATTTGTCACTTTGATTAGCGAAGCTCCGAGCGATGTTAAGAAAACCTCATCTTCAAATACTTATATAAACTCAACTTTATGTAGCGTACTTTGTCTTTGTTGATTGTAAATTCAAACACACGTACACACACATACATATATACCTCTTATCCTTTCTTAGTTCACTCCCATAGAACTCCATTCCCACCAGGTTCCTAACCTGTCGTCCATTTTTATTTTCACTTCCCCCAACGTTTTTCTCTTTTTTTTCTGATGAATGACTAACATCCGAAATGTTATAGACTCTTTCGCAACATTAATGTGTATAGTTTACTTAGTTTATCAACACAATTCTGTAGGGGAGGGCGGGGATGGAGTGTATGTAAAACTTCTGTGAAGTTAACAAAGGAGAAAGTTGTATTTCCTATTGTTTTTGTTCTCTCCTCCTTCCATTGTGGAATTGTAGCTGGGCATCTATGAAACTTTCGAAATCGAATTAGTTTTTGTATCAATGACAAACAAAATAGTCAGTAATTAATAATTAACATCTGATTGCTGATAAAACAAACAAACAAAAGAATAATGCAGAAACGGAAATTATATTTCAAAAGAAATTTTCTGAAATTTTTTTCTTTTTTTTTTTTGTGAATTTCGCCAATTAAATTAGTTTTTGTTGTTGTTGTGGTTATCGTCCCAACTCTCATTAGTATTTCATTCATGTTGAAATAAATATGGACGCGATGAGGCCAACAATAAAAACAACATCAATAAGCACTACTACTACCGCTGCTACTACTGCTACTATCAAACATCGTAAATTTATCCAAAAAAATCTCCATTTGGCTTCTTTTTTGGCGAGACCTGATGTGTTTTTTTGTACGAGTTGTTACTATTTCTAGAATCTGGAGACAAACATCTGAGAAAAACAAGCAGCGCCAGTCAGCAGAATTGACGTGGGACAAAAGTGTTTTTCTATGGTTCCTGAAATGAGTTTTTTATAATTTTTTATATTGTTTTTTTATGTAGTATATACTACAAAATTGTCTTGTATACAATATAATGCAATATTGTATATTGTATGTATATATATATATATATATATGTATGTATATATTGTATGCATATATATGTATTATGTATGCATACAAAGGCAAAGTCGACCTCGGCGGAATTTGAAGAAATACGTTATTTCTAACTGAAAAATGGAGAAATAAATGGAAGACTTGCATTTTCTTTTCTTTCTTTCTTTCCTCGGTTAAACTCAACTTTAAACATTTAAACAATTTGATATAAAAGTGATTTAATTAGTTGTCCTTTTTATATGGGAGTGAAGCCATAATGTAACTCCGATGCGGAGTCAGTGTGGCACAGTGACACAAGACTGCACTTTTGAATTACGAGTACATTGCATTCAATGGGCTTCTATACGGTTTCCGCCTGTCCAGGTATACGTCGACTCGAGGCTATCGTGAAAGACCTTTAACTGCCAACATGTCACGCAACAGGGTCGAAGTCGGGACCTCGTCGTTGCGAAGCAAACTTCTCGACGATTCGGGCAAGCGTGGCTACACAGGCGGTTGCGTGTAATGCTGACGAAGTCCCATGAGACGAAGAAAGTTCTAAATGGAATTGGACTATTAGTCTCCAAACAAAATATTTCTTGTGAATGAAGCTGGATTTATAAAGTTCAAAGATAGATAGATAGATAGATAGATAGATAGATAGATAGATAGATAGATAGATAGATAGGAAGACAGAGAGAGAGGGGGAGAGAGAGGGAGAGAGAGAGAGAGAGAGAAGTAGGTAGATTTAAAATAACAAATAAGCGAAAGATTTTGAAAATATGAAGAAAGAAAGAAAGAAAGAAAGAAAGAAAGAAAGAAAGAAAGAAAGAAAGAAAGAAAGAAAGAAAGAAAGAAAGAAAGAAAGAAAGAAAGAAAGGCGTTAAAAATAAATGAAATTAAGAAAGAAAGAAAAATTGAATAAAAAAGAAAAACTCTGATAGAATAAATGAAAGAAATCAAAGAAAATATGTTATTAGAATGTTTTTGTTTTGATGATATTGATATTAGAGTGAAAGGTAGTTTTATATTATTTCTTCGGAACCAAACAGCAGACGACACATTTCCGTCATCTCTCGTATATTTCCGCTGTCCTCTCCATATTTACATATGGCTGTACAAGTTCAACCACAAAATGGTGTTAGTGAATATGTTGACAGCTGCTCTATTTACAGATGTTTGTTGTCGTTGCACTTATCATCGTGGGCCATTTTAGAGTCGCTGTTTTACTGTTTTTGCTCTATGGTTGTTAGAAACCATACTCGTACTTCGAAGTAAATCAAGGGTAGGTGTTTTACATCTGAAATATTGGCAAACCTTCATAGATCCTCTCTCAACGGGACAAAGTTGTTCGTGGGCAGCTTACCCGAGGTGTAAACAGTAATATCCGTTGCGGTACTTTTAAAGTAGATGAAGACAGTTTCGGGACAAAATTTCATGAACTCTTTTATGTTGTGTATTATCGATAATTTCCGAAAGCCATTGAGCTCTGCAATGTTACTGAGGTCCGTTGCCAACTTGGGTTCAGCTTATTTCTGAGTAATTTCAGTTATTGAACTACGCCATGCTGAAACATTCGAGAGGTTTAGATGTTTAAGCGGATCTGAGAACTTAATTTTGTGTAATTTTGGGGGAAAAAGACGCCATTGACCGAAGATCAGATAACTTCGTTGGACATGGATACTGCAAGCTTTTATGTCTGTTTCTCCGACTAGACATAAACGCTGACCGTGATTTTGAAGTTTTTTTTTCTGCATCAAAATAATGTGTTGAGCAATTCTTCGATTGATGTTTGACTGTTTCATGTGTGTGTGCGTGTGTGTGTGTGTGTGTGTGTGTGTGTGTGTGTGGACATGTGTGTGCTTGTGCATGCGCATATATGTATATGTGTGAGTGGATGTGTGCGTCTGTATCTGTGTGAGTCTGTGTGTGTGTGTGTGTGTGTGTGTGTGTGTGTGTGTGTGTGTGTGTGTGTGTGTGTGGCAAAGTTCTCCATTCTTTCTATGGCCACTACGAGACACTATTTCGCAGGATGCCCTGATGGTGTCTTTCACAAACGGCATTATTGGAATCCGGTTGAAGAATTATATTTTCCTGCTTCTTCTTCAATCGTTGCTTTATCGACTGAAGGAGAATGGCCGACGAGAAGCAGACTTAGATTCGTGTGTGTCTATGTGGAGGTGTGTGCGCGTGTGTATGTAAATGTACTTACCGAGAAAGATAGATAGATGGATAGATAGGTAGATAGATAGATAACTAGATAGATAGATAGATAGGTAGGTAGGTAGGTAGGTAGGTAGGTAGGTAGGTAGGTAGGTAGGTATATATGTCAATACAAGAATACTCATATGCGCATGCGCTCACACATATATACATATGTAGACTACAACCGCCAATCTGTTTGGATTCGAGTTTTTTATCTATACACACAAATATATGTTATATATATATATATATATATATATATATATATATATATATATATACATGCACACACGACACATATATACCATATATATATATGTGGTGCATCTATGCATGTATATATATATATATTACATACACGCACGCATATGCCTGTGGAAACAAAGAGAGAGAGACAGACATAGAGAAGAGCGAGAGAGATTTGTGTAATATTGCACTCCTTGTCTATCTTGAACTACAAGCTATAATAATAATAATAATAATAATAATAATAATAATAATAATAATAATAATATAAGCAATAGAGGATGTTATTGTCTCCACTTGGTTAAATCATGTTGAAGAAGTAGCGATAGACATTTAGCCTCTCTTACTATAAACAAGACGGTTTGTTAAGTGATTTCAACGCTGGAAGGCCATTTAAAATATCACGACTGTTAAGTCACGTTGTTCGGTCTTCCATCTCTTTTAATAGATGGAAGTCAATGTCGGTGTAGTTTTATTGGAAACAAGGGAGAAATAAGTGAGGAAATCCTAGTTGTGTTACCAATATAGCTTTATTACATTTAAAATTGATTATCCGGAAACGTTTTCAGGATTACACCTTGTGGTCAGATTGAGTTTTCTCACAAATTCTTATGAGAAAAGAGAAACACCTCAGTTACATTCTTCCTTCGCTTTATTCCAAGACCAGACATGTAGAATATATTGAGGCAATTACTAAATAGAGGATAAGATTGGTTTCGAATTTTGGTACAAGGCCAGTAATTCAGAAAGAGGGGTAAGTCGATTACATCGAACCCCAGTGCTCAACTGGTCCTTAATTTATCGATACAGAAAGGATGAATAGCAATGTCGACCTGGCTGAAATTTGAACTGAGAGCGTAAAGACGGAAAAAATGTTGCAAAGTATTTTGTCCGACGTGCTAACCACTCTGCCAGCTTACCGCCTTAAAATAGTGTAAAAGTTTACTAAATATCATACTGTAATGCTCCACAGAGGCGGGATTCCGTTGGTGTGTGGTAAGTGCCATTGTGTCCGACTTCGATGTTATGGAAAGGCAGCAAATCAGTAGTTTGTGAAGTGGAGAGTCCTAGGATGTATGAAAATATTATAACTACACAGAGCTTATTATTATGGTAATAGAGAATTAGGTGACGAGCTGGTAGAATGGTCAGCAAACGCTTAGTGGCATTTTGCCCGCCTTTACGTTCTAAGTTCAAATGCCGCTGAAATCGACTTTACCTTTTATCCTTCCGAGGTCAACAAAATAAGTACCAGTTGAGACCGGGGAGTCGATGGAATCGATGAGACCCACCCCGCAAAATTTCAGCCTTTTTTTGCATTAAATACAAAGGATTATTTCGAGTAATAGTATTATTTTCGTGCGGTAAACAAGGGCCATGCCCATAGCCTTCTGCAGACTAGCGATAATGATAGATGGGTAGAGTTAAGTAATTAGTATGCCTTTGAAGACGTCTGGAGTGGATTAGCGAGGACAGGATTTGAACTCACAGCAGAAGCTTAACTAAATATTCTAAAATTATTCTGTACATTACAAAAAGTGTGCATCACAATGGTACCTATATACACGATCTAGAATGATGTATCTAAGTAGTGTTCTTTCTTGAAGACATTGCTCAGTGTCAACAACTAGATTCGAAGAAGAGGAAACTTTTGCATGCAATTATTACAAGGAATTGGTCGTATAAGGAAGGGAATAGGGGGCAGGGTAAAAAGGAGAGAAGGTGAGAGAGAGAGAAAATAAAGGGAGGCGGTGGTAGATATGAGAGGGAAAGAAAAGTATTAGTAGAGAGTGGGAAGTAGAGAGAGTAAGAGGGGGGGAAAGAGTATAACAGTGAAAGGGTCACACACACACACACACATATATATATATATAGTTAGAGATACATACATATGCGATTAATGCACGCATACATGTGTTTGTATAATTGATAGGTAGATAGTTAGACAGAAGTATAATTAAATTGTTAGATGGATGGATATGTAGAAAGGTAAGTAGAGAGATAGATAGGTAGGTAGGTAGGTAGGTAGATAGATAGATAGATAGATAGATAGATAGATAGATAGATAGATAGATAGATAGATAGATAGATAGATAGATAGATAGATAGATCATTTAACATCATAAGAGATTATTTAATCTGTCACGCAACAAAAATCTTCTTATTTCATGTTTTGTAGAATAACGAGATTCTTTTTTTCTGTTTATGTATTGAAACCTTTAGCATTCTGAACACACACACACACACACACACACACACACACACACACACACACACACACACACACACACACGAATATATGGCGTGCGTTTATTAGTGCGTGCTTTTGTATATATATTGTTGCACTTTTACAATGTACCCGTGCGCGCGCGCCTCTGTGTATGTGTGTGTGTGTATGTGTGTGTGCGTGCGCGCTTGTTTATATAAATGTCTATCAATGGTTCTTTTTCCCTTTTTGTTTGTAAGAAATGAATAACCTGAATCGTTGTTGAATTCAGATGAGAATTAAATTGGAAAAATCAAATACGTGTGGAGTAGAGTCAATGGCACACATACATACACACATGCATAATACATGCAAGTATGCATACATACATACATGTATATATATATATATATATATATATATATATATATATATATATATATATATATATATATATACATACATACACATATATACATACACATACGTATATATACATACATATATATAATTACACATGAATATTTCTTATATATGAATATATATATATATATATATATATATACACACACAAACACTCATAATTATATATATCTATATATAAATTGATATATATGATTATGTATATATGTGTGCATATAGATATAAATATATATATTTTTATATGCATGAACAGACATGTACACATGCATATAAACATATACGTGTGTGTGTGTGTGTATGTCTGTATATATGTATGCATGTATGTATGTATATAATTAGTGAAGAAAACTTATCGACGAACGCATTTCAATCCATTAAAAGTCGATATTGAGATAAGGAAGAAGAAATAAGCAAAAATTGTGAATGTTATTTGATAATTCTAATTCAGTTTTGAAGCTGTAGTGTGTGTGTGTGTGTGTGTGTGTGTGTGTGTGTGTGTGTGTGTGTGTGTGTGTGTGTGTGTGTGTGTGTGTGTGTGTAATATATATATACACCTGTTATGCTACTGGCTCTCCATAATATGTCCATTATATCTCTATATTATATTATTACATTTATATGAATTTACTCAGGAGGTTACAACCGAGTATATTGTCGTAACCCAGTTTCTTTAAACATATTGCAACGCGAAGACGAAATAAACTGTTGCGATCACCGAAAACCTCCATGGTATTCACAAATACTTTAGTTTTGCAGATAATAATGGCTTTCCTAACTTGAAGTAACTTGACGCCGAAATAGAAGTTTTCTGTTTGTATCTTCAACTTTTGTGATACCCGGATTAATCTCTGCAAACACTTAAAGAAGGTACTCACTCGTTGAGAAAATCCCAATACAATACTGAAACTAATTTAGTTGATTCCTCTTTTTATTTCCCCGAAAATATTCTTTATAAAGACAAAGTTTTATATCAGTCTCTTGTATACAGTGTTGGTTAGCCAAATCTTCTTTACTGCACGTAGAAAAAAAAACTCTTGGTCAGCTAACCATATCTGATTCTTGACAGCCAACCATACACCATACACTATCACATGAAGCATTGTAGGATTCCCCAGCCATGCGTTAATGGTCAAGGAGGTGTAGGCTTTGTATAGCTGAAAGAACTTATATCCTTTGTAAATCTAAGAATTCTGCCGACCTACTTAATTTTAGACCCGAGATTTTTTACTAAATATAAGTATCTGAATAAGTTTCTATTATTGAACTGGAGAATATCACCTTTACCAGATTAAGAATACAGTCTCACAGATTTTAAACTTTCCCTGCCGAATTAACCCAGCCAACCATTACTAACTCCCGTCCTAACGGACCAAAGAGACAACACTCTTATTTCGCTTTCCTACATGCTTTCATTCTCGTTTCTTTTTTCATTTATTTTTTTCTTTCATTTGTTCTTGCTTTTTTCTGAGAGAGCAATCATGTATTTTGAACATGAATGATTGTCCAGTAGTACATAGGACGCAATGCAAGCTCGTCCGACCATTGTACTATCAGAAGCGAGGAAATTATAATAGCTTGAATTGAAATACAGTGTATATTAAAATATATTTATTTCTCAGTGGGTGGGGTACCTTTTTCTTATCCCACCAATAACAGTACATTATACATACATACACGAAGCTGCAAGCACTCAACCATGAGTGCCTTGCATCTTAAATGGAAGTGGTCGTGTCTGTCAGTCACGAGAGTTGATTGTTCTGATGTGATGAAACTAGAGACCCAGACATGTCTCAATTTCAAAGTAAACCTGATGGTCATTGTCAGAACGTCTTGTATATTTGTTATGGATACTGAATACTATTTAAGAAACACAATAAATAACTTGACTGCCGCTATGTGAGATTAAATCTCCACGTCAAAGAACATGTTGATAAACCAAATATGGACTTTTCCTAACAGGTTGACTCAGTCTACATTACTTAAAATTTCGTAGGCGCAGATACCTGTCCTCATCCACGGATCCATAGATATATGGAGTTATATACATACAAATATGTGTGTGTTTGCGTGTGTGACAGGCAGAAACAAGGAAAATTCCCCTTGTATTTGAATACTATGCAAATATTCTTTTAAAATACTTTTCATTTAATTTTTCCAAAATTCTCAATGACCGAAACCGGTACTGAAATGTTTTTTATAAAATAATTTTAGCATTTTCCACCTTGACTTTTTTCGATATATATATATATATATATATATATATATATATATATATATACACTCACAGCACACACAAATTCAAAGCATAAGCAATACCATTTTGAATTCTGCTCTATTGTCTTCCAGATTATTCCGATTCCGATATCAATGGAGTGGATGAGATGTATAGATCCTATCGATTCGAGATGTTAGAGGAGGAGAAAGAAGAAGAGTCGATTAATAACACAACGGGAAAACGAAGCATGTCTTTGGCTGAGATTGGTAAGGACAACAAAGGCTCCACTTCTTTAGATGGTGAGTAAGAAATAACATTTTTTAAACCCTGCTGTCTTTGACCTCTTAGACCGCTTTCTGTTTCATTTTTATTTCCTCCGTGTAAATCTGCTGCCGTCTTAGAAATCAATATAATGATGAAAAATTGAGAGACAATGTTAACAATTTTTTAATTATCAATACCAGTAATCTACTGGTATTCCTGTGCTTCTAAATCAAACACCAGCTTCTAAAAGGCCACACTGATGTTCTCTTAGCCAATCAATATAAATGACCGAGTGTCTGTTATTTATCGAACAGGTACACCATGCAAGAAAAAGCCACTCAAACGACGTGGGACTTTATCGACCCTCGTTGTTAACAGTCTCAGCAATTTCGATCACAACTTGAACCCACCACCTGGACAACAACAGTACATGCGCAAAAAACAAAAGACAACGGTGAGTAGTGAAAGGAATTTTAGTCGAACTCTCTTTACAGCTTATTCGTACGATGTATGTGAGAGAGAGAGAGAGAGAGAGAGAGAGAGAGAGAGAGAGAGAGAGAGAGAGAGAGAGAGAGAAAATGAGCTTCATCGGAGCTTCAAATATGAAGTGCATTACATATTTGAAGCTCCGATGAAGCTATAAGGTGTTACTCAGGCATCTTATAGCAAAAACGGCTGTAAACTAATGAACTTCCTAAGATAATTGTTTAATTCCTTTGCCATCCATCTCTTTTCTTATTACCGTTTTGTACTCAACTAACACTTCGTTCTGAAGCATATCTATATTGAGTTCTACACCAGGGTGTACTACATCATATATACTAGATTATATAGTATCAATATGTATTATACACACACACACACACATGATTTGCCGCAGGTTTGCTCATTTTGCTATCTGAGTGGGCTGCAAGAACGGAAAATTTAAGTGTTTTGGTCAAAAACACAACGCATTGACCGGTCTAGGAATCGAAACCACAATCTTACGTTCATGAGTGCAGCACCCTGACCACTAACCCACACGCCTCCACCTCTGTGTGTGTGTGCGTATGTGTACGTGTGTGCATGTGTGTATGTATATATGTGTATGTATAATGTACTCTTCTTGTCAATTTCTATTTTATTTTGTTCCGTTATTTACGATATCAATCCAAACCATTCGCTACCATTCCATTATATTCCAATATTTCTATTCGATTTGATTCTCTACCATTCTATCCCCTACCAATTCCATTCCGCCTATATTCCTTTACATTCTCTCTTTGAACAGCGACAAAATGTAATCGGTTTGCCCGATTCGCCATTCCTGATGCACGATTTGAACTTGGAAGAAATGGTACCTCGTTATGCTCCTCCTGTTAAACCAACAGGACAGCTAAAACTGCAACTCAATTTTGTCGAGGATAAAACATCATTAAATATATTCATTATCGAGGTAAGATTTATATATACACTCTCATATATATATATATGTATGTATATAATTCAAACAGAGGTTATAACAGCCTCATGATGGATGGTATCATACAGGTTGTTCAATACTTAATATTTTGGTGGGAGGTTAATATCCATAAAACAATAGGCTTAAATATAAACCATGGTTTCTAGTCATGCAAATTAAGAAGAAGAAAATGGAGATATCGAAGTTAGTAAGGGTTTATTATCAGCAAAATATTTGTCATTATCCCTTACCCCGTTGTTTCAATTAAGCTCAGTGAAACCATCATGGCATGAGGGTTCAAATAACTAACACATGAAATGTTTTGAACTTAAAACCTCTGTCTTCAATGTCGCCACGTTACTCATTCCTGTTGAAATACAAGTTAACATTGTGTTTCTGTTGATTCTCTTCAGGCCCAGAACCTTGTGATGCCAGCGTGTTCTCAACAGCCATTACTGAATCCCTCTGTCAAAGGTTTCCTCACCCCGGGAAGAACCGTCAAATTCCACACCAAAACTGTCTACAAAACAAAAGTAATCCATTTCACCTCGTCTCCTGAATTATTTATTTATTTCAATTATAATCTTAATTTTAATTAAGCAACGTAATTTACACCCCTTACTCACACTGTCCTTTGTAAAGTCCAGCACATACCACAGTTCGCTTTCGTCGACGCCCAGAATCACCCTGGTTACAGCGTCACTCTTCCTCGCCCCTAATGTTCTATAGATTGCTTGAGTGGAACATCCACCGATATCATTGTCCCACTTGTGGAAGACGATGAGCTCTGATAATGTTCCAGAGACAGGTGCCAAGTTTCGATCTTTGCTGAACCCATGACTGCATCTTCATGAAGCAGACGGATTACTGAAAGATGCGCCTCACGAACAGTGTCCTCACCCGATCTGTCTACGAACTTCGGCGTGTATCTGCGCATCTCAGCAGACGGAGTTTACCGGAATGTTGTCCAGGTTTTCTAGCTTAACTTCAATGATAACCTCCAGATTAATTCCCGATCTGTTTTCCTGTCGATGCTTCTTTTAATTTGTAGAAGGGACTCGACCCCCAGGGTGCCACGCAATGGAACTGAACCATGTGGTTTGGAAGCAATCTTCTAACCAGGTGGCCATGCCTGCGTCTATGGTTCAATAGTAATTAGACATTTCAAGAAAGAAACTGTAACCGAAAAAGAAAATCTAACCGAACGCCGACCTGCATTCCTTACATTATTTCTTTCCGACAAGTTACGGTCGGTTTGCAAATCTTGCTGTGGCAGCTTCGTGATTTGTTCTTCTGGAATTGAGAATAACAGTACCAGTCATATACTCTCTCTTCCTCTCCCTCCCTCTCTCACTCTCCCTTCCTCTCTCCCTCCCTCTCTCACTCTCCCTCTCTCACACTCCCTTCCTCTCTCCTTCCTTTTCTTTCTCTCTCACTTTTTTACTGCAAATATCTTATACAACGGTTACACACACATATATAGATAGATACACACATACACACATATATGATTGTATGTATATAGGCATATATATATATATATATATATATATATATATATATATATATATATATATATGTACATGTACAAATATATATGAATATATGTATATATATATATATATATATATATATATATATATATATATAGGGGTGATGTGTGTATGTATGTATAGACATATACACATATATACATACATATATAAAAACAAAACCAATCATACACACACACGCACACACACACACACAAAGCTGCCGCGGTTCATTGACTTCTCGGACTGAATATGGTTTTTCTTTTGTTGTTGCTGTTATATTTAATTGCAGACCAAATTTGTTGTTGTAATTATTGATGGCGTCTCCACTGGTGTTCTCCAATGTTGTTGACTTTTCGAAAGGTTGCAGTCTTCAAAAGCAAAGGTCACAATATACTCCATGACTAATCACTACCGGGCCACGAAAGCTACGGAACGTCATCCGCATAAGCTCTCTTAGTCGGGATCTTGCGGGATCTTTCGGTGGCGGCGGCGGGGTAGCACTTATTTATTTACTGTACAAAATAACGGGTGGACATTACTCACCAATTTCATTACCACTTATCTGAGTATGCGCATAGATATATATATATATATATATATATATCTGTGTGTATGGGGCGTGTATATGCACGTGTGTATATGTATGTGTGTAAGTGAGTGAGTATGTATATATATATATTTTTTTTTTTTTTTTTTATGTGTTTCAGCCAAGTGGCTGCGGTCATGCTGGTGCACCTTCTTTGCTTTTTTTCTCCCTTAGAATCCTGTTTTCTTGGAGAAATTCACTATAAAAGAGTTGTCTTCAGTGGACTTCACCGACGACGCTGCTTTGGAATTCCAAATGTACTCAGCTGAGGCCAGAGGACGGCGCCATTTACTGGGTGTTGGTACCATTCTGTTGAAAGAGATCGACCAACTGACCGATGGGAAAGCCAACCTTACGCTAATGCCGCAAACGGTCTTACGGGTAAGTACATACGAGTAGACATTACTTATTTGCACGTTGATGTCACTTATTTACAGATAGATGTCGCTTATTTACGGGTAGATGTCGCATACCTCCGGGTAGATATCACATGTTTACGGGTAGATATCACATTTTTTACGAGTAGATATCACAATATTTACATGTAGACATCACATATTGACAGGTAGATGTGATATTTTGACAATATTTCCAGGTAAGGCTCACACAAGGACCCAGAAGGTAAAGAACCCCAGTGTCACTTTGATGACATGCGCTGCTCTCTCACTCAGCAATAATAATAATGACGACAATAATCCTTTCTACTATAGGTACAAGGCTTGAAATTTGGGGGAAGGGGACTAGTCGATTACATCAACCCCAGTGTTTCACTGGTACTTAATTTATCGACCACGAAAGGATGAAAGGCAAAGTCGATCTCAGCGGAATTTGAACTCAGAACGTAGCGACAGACGAAATATCGCTAAGCATTTCGCCCGGCGTGCTAACGATTCTGCCAGCTCACCGCATGAAGAAGAAGAAGAAGAAGAAGAAGAAGAAGAAGAAGAAGAAGAAGAAGAAGAAGAAGAAGAAGAAGAAGAAGAAGAAGAAGAAGAAGAAGAAGAAGAAGAAGAAGAAGAAGAAGAAGAAGAAGTAGTAGTAGTAGTAGTAGTTTGAAATAGGATCCGCTTTAAATATAATAAATTTAGCAGATTTTCATTTACAGTATCAGTGAAGATAATGTTTACATAAATATGTTTGTACAACGCATAGATTCATGTCTTCAGTCAATTAAATGTTGTAGAAAATGTTGTTTACGATATCAACGACAAAACGTTCGAGTTGTTTTACCTTTCTTCCATCATTGTCTTAATACCAATTACACCATATCTTCTTAGTCAGCTGAAAGCTTTCCACTGTCGACTCAGCCTCGTTTTTCGCTGTTTCAAACCAATTTTCGTCTCCATTATTGCTTCACTTTCAACCAGAAATAACAATAAACAATAACCAGCCATACGGAACATTGACTAAATGAATAAAGAGACAGCGATACCACCATTTCTTACACAAAGTGGCTCGAAGACAGAAACGTAGACAAATATGGAATATTCGTCTCTTTCCAAGGACACAAGAAGAGACATCAAAATCATTAGAATCCCGACTGCAATTCTTAGTTTATTGAAACAGATTTTGATTTACAATATTTTTTCATATTCCGTTAATTCTTCTGACCAATGGTTTCTTTTAGATATTAATTATTTCATCACTTTAACTGTTTTAAACATGTTTTTCTTAGACCTTAAATCCAACAACGTGAATTTCCTTGAATTTCTGTCACGAATAGATTTTTTTATTTAACATTCGATGTTGATTTGTTTTAGACACGCGCACACATATGCATATTCATTGATATAAATACAAAGATATTGAACGAAGCAACTTGTGCAGAGAAGCTGCAACAGCCTTTTTACATTCTGCTGTTTCCACCTTTATCAACGTCCCCGACCTAGCATTCATTGACACCTCGTGGAACATGAAAATAAACCATTTACGTATTTTTTTCTTTTTTTTTCAAAATAATTCTAACATTGATCATCTCACAATTCTACTTGTACGAAAGTTTACGTCATTTCAATTTTCTACAGAATTACTTGCATGAATGTGCATCTTGCAGATCCAGATGCATCATGCACACAGGTGCAGACCTCAGCTGGAGCAAGTGCACCTATCAATTGCATTTTGCGCACGTGTCATGTAAACTCAGACCCATTTGCAACTTACCTGTAAATAAACGACATTTTTTTCTATCGATCCTTTTCACACCTCACCATCTATACTGTTCGTTGCTATTTATAGTTTTGTGCCATCATTTGGTTCTTGCTACCTTTATTTTATATTGATCATTATCGATTACTGTTCTCTCAGCTGTTTAGGATGAAGCTAGGCAAACGACTGTTGTCACGTGCTTTATTTTAGCCCATCTGAAATGTTCCCCAATCAGACATTGGGCGCATACAAACCATATTTCGGTTGTTGTTGGTAGTGGTGGTGTTGTTGTTGTTGTTGCCTTACATTCTCTCTTGTTTATTGTTAACAACTACTTTGGCATTGCCTTGACATACTAACTTCAGCCAGTTTAAGAACAGACACGGCTTCTTTTTTATTAATTTATTTCCTGCCCATTATCCTCTGATAAACATTTTGACTTTGAAAGCAGGAATAAATGTCTATATACTTTCTATGATACTTTCAAAAGTACAGTACTTCAACTTAATTAATAAAACACGAAACTATTGCGTATATACTTACAAACTCATTTATGTCAACATTTACTTTTGATTGTTGTTGAAAACTAAGATCTTTGAGCTTCATTAAGTTTGAACCTTGTCTTATTCAACTTATTGAATTATTCTACCAACAAGATCAGAAGAGGTTTATTTTCCTTAGGTGTAAGAAATAAAAGAAATTCTGTATAATGCATTCTTGCTATTCCTACCAACATTTCTTTCAATTCCTTAACTGCGGGATGGTCATGGTGAGAACAGCTTTGATCATGTGTCTGTTAAGATAGCGCTGGTTTGGTGGTAGACAACAATGACAGACTGTTTCCTTTATATTATTGAAAAGTGGAAGGAACCACGATAAAAAATTCATCTTTACGTTTCAAATTTGTTTTCATTTTATTTTCCAATACAGTTACACCAAGGTGACCTTCGTATTTCTGGATGTTACCAGCCCGTAGCTGGTAAAATGGTCTTTAACGTTATAGAAGCTAAACACATTCCGAAAGTGACACTGGTTGGAACTGTCAGTGAGTATGATATATTTATTCAGACCTACCTGCATTCGTTCATTCGTTCATACATACATACATACATACATACATACATACATACATACATACATACATAAGCATACACAATATATAAGATTTAACTTGCAAAACGCGAATGGCATTCGCTGCGGAATTTTGTATCGAAGAACAAATTTCTCTTAAAAGGCTTTGCATAAAAACACACGAATCTCCGAACAACGACAGCCGACTTCCAGGCACCGTTTTTCGCTTTGATTCACCTCGTGTGTCATAGATATTCCTTTGGCCATTTGGATTCTTGACAGGAATTGCTGATCTTATTTAGAAAACAGCAAACAAGGCATTTCCTGGCGAATGTTGACGCTTGTTGAACTAAACTTAACTCAGCTTTAACAATACAAAGCAGCGACGATCAAAATAATTTTGTGTACAAATATTTTTAACACGTTAGAATGTGAATAACATTTGCAGTGAAATTTTGCCGTGGAGAATAAATTTCTCCTTTTATAGTGTGTGCGCGTACTAAGACGTCAGCGGACTACCAGACGCCGTGTTTCGACGTGATGCCTCCTCAGTGACATGTATGTATGTATGTATGTATGTATGTATGTATGTATGTATGTATGTATGTTTACTACAAATTATCCATTGTGGTTATTTTACGTTCCCTGTAATTGTGACAGTCATCAGACCACATTTATTTCTCTCAATTTCCGCTGAATAAGGGCTCGGCAAAATACGCTTCAATTCCACAAAGGTGCATAACTCTTAAATAGTAGAAATTAGTTATTTCCCTTAACGGTATAATAAATTCTCAATAACTTTTATAAATATAGTCAAAAAGAAATTTAAAATGGCAGTAAAAGGAGAGAGATCGATGGAGCGAATGAATTAAGAACTATGAAAATAAAATTCACCGAAAAAATAGTTTGAAGGCT
>NC_142938.1:470055-492555 GCF_046866305.1 Octopus bimaculoides | reverse complement strand
AATGTTAGATTTTGACTGATATTTCTTCAGATCTACTATCAGAGTTTTCTAACAGCTGTTCCATGGTTATTTTATTATTTTCCCCCAGAAAATAAATAAATATATGAAGCTTGGTTTTGTTTCTTGTTTTGATGAATAAAATCAATTAAAAAGTGATTAAAAAGAAAACATTTTATTCTTGCAAGTTGTTTTGTTGATATTTAAGATAAAGAAAATATGCAAGAATCTAATTTTCTGCTGCATCTGTTTTTATTTCTGTTCCTGAAAGAGTTGTTTTAATTTAATTGACATAACTTCATTAAAGTGAATCACAGATAAAATCACTTATCTATTTAGATTAGGAATTATCTCATTGTTTATTGTTAATTAATGTAATTAGTTCCAACACATTCACTCCCCACAACCGCAACCTACTTTTAACTTAATTGTTAATAAACCCAACTCAATTGGGATTCACAACACCAAGGACCAAAGACGTTCCAACCATGACTATCCTTTTGACTATTTTGTTTCAGGTATAGTGTATCTAGGGTTACATTACTTCAAGAAGACAGTGTCTGAGTTGTGGAAGAATTAAACTACTGTTCTGGAATGTAGAGTAACCTCATAAACACAGTGTACACTCTCGGAGTGGTTGGCATTAGGAAGGGCTGAGATAATTGACAATTCACTGTGTTGATGATCCTGCATGCAATCTGTCCCTATAAAGCCTTCCCCACCTCCCATCTTTCTAACACACTTCCCTCCATACACTCTTCTAACTATGGCACTATTCATTCAACTGTTGTAATGAGAGCAGAGCTGTCCATCTTCTGCTATTAGTTCTGTGCCCCCAGTCACCCTCCTCCTTTGAACCACTGCCATCCTTCATTCTCAATATGAAACCTTTCCACTTTATTTTCCACTGATCACCCCTTTCCCTGTCACTTCTTCTCTCTCCTTCTCCTCTGAACTACATCTTACAACTATCACACCTCATCCTTAACCCTCTCTCATATCATCCATTGGTGGCTCACCCATTATCTGTCACTCACTATATTTATCCCTATCTGACCTCTCTCTCTCTCCCTCCCTCCACACTCCACCTCATCTCTAGGTTTCTCATTTATCTACACTTTTACCATGCTCTTGCTCTCCACCCTTGTACTGCACCCTACATATAATATTATCTAACTTTACGTCTCTCTCTATCTAATTTCTCTGTCTAATGCATGTTTTCTAATTGCTCTTAACTCCTCTCCCATATGTATATTATATGAAAGAGTAGATGAGCTGAGATACATGCACACACACACACACACACACACACACACACACACACTGTACAGGCTTTTAATGCTGCTAATGGCATACCAATGCTTAACTCCCATCTCTTTTCCCCCCTGTTTAAACCCACCCCCACTCTCTTTCTTCCCTTATTTTATACACTCCCTTTCTCTTCCTTTTAACTACAACAAACTTATTTATTTGTTTTGTGATACTCATTTGTCCTTGATTGTCAAATGTTTTTTTATGACTTATTTTTCTTAAATTCTTAATTTCTAAAACTTGTTTCCTTGACTCCTAATGTTATATTACTCTGAGTGTAAGTAATTTATGTTACCCAACTTTTACTTGTTTTTTTATGATTATATTAATATACCTCAATGGTCAATCATCTAAACAGATTCTTGTTATTTTGGACGGTCCCATTCACTGTTCAATCAGCTTTAATTATCACAGCACCATTTACAAACATTTATAAAACAACGTATTTTTCCAACTGTCAGATGATCAATTATGCAAAACTCTGAGTAATAATGGCTATAGTTGTGGCTTGTAATAATGGGTGTACAGTAGTGGTTATATAATACTCGTAGGTATATAATGGTAGAAATATAATTGTAGCCACATAGTAGTGCTATATAATAGTGAGACTTTATAATAGTACACAATAGGTGCAAGCATGGCTGTGTGGTAAGAAGTTTGCTTCCTGACTGCATGGTTCCAGGTTCAATCCCACTGCATAGTTCCTTGGGCAAGTGTCTTCTACTCTAGTCTCTGATTGACCAAAGCCTTGTGAGTGGATTTGGTAGACAGAAACTGAAAGAAGCCCATCATATATATATATATATATCATCATCGTTTAATGTCCGCTTTCCATGCTAGCATGGGTTGGGGGATTTGACTGAGAACTGGCGAACCAGATGGCTGCACCAGGCTCCAATCTGATCTGGCAGAGTTTCTACAGCTGGATGCCCTTCCTAATGCCAACCACTCCGAGAGTGTAGTGGGTGCTTTTACGTGCCACCGGCACAAAGGCCAGTCAGGCAGTACTGGCAACAGCCACGCTCAAATGGTGTTTTTTACGTGCCACCTGCACAGGAGCCAGTCCAGCGGCACTGGCAATGATCACACCCAAATGATGTTATTTACGTACCACCAGCATGGAAGACAGTCAGCTGCTCTGGCAATGATCACACTCGGATGGTGCTCTTAGCGCTCCACTGGCACGGTGGAAGTCATCCAATATAATTCAATTTTGATTTCACTTGCCTCAACAGGTCTTCGCAAGCAGAGTTTAGTGTCCAATGAAGGAAAGTGGGCTGGTTACACCCCTGGCATAGGCCACGGGTTATGGTCTCACTTGGCTCGCTGGGTCTTCTCACGCACAGCATATTTCCAAAGGTCTCGGTCACTAGTCATTGCCTCGGTGAGGCCTAACGTTCGAAGGTCGTGCTTCACCACCTCGTCCGATGTCCAGTTGGCCTCAATTTTGATATTTTCCCTGTCATTAATCATAATAATACGTTTATCATGACTATAATAATTTTGTGATTGTGAGTTTTAATTTTTGTGATAAAAATAAATGAAAATTGTGTGTGTTTTCTTTTCATAACTGTATACCTGCTTTTGCATCCCACTGTATAATTGTGATTATAATATAGTTATTGTACAACTCGGTATGTAAGAGTGGTAATACACTAGCTAATATTGTTGTATGCTATAAAACACCATTAACTCTATATTGTTAACAAGTACTAGCCATCAAATGACAGTAACCATATAAGAATTGATTCTAACATAGGCGTTGACCTGAAATTTGTGGATAGGAGTCACTTGATTAAATAAACCCCTGTATTTGACTGGTACACTATTTTATTGATCCTGGAAGGCTGAAAGGTAAAGTTAGTTCTGGCAGTATTTGAACTCAAGACCTAAAGAACTCAAAGAAATACTACAAGGTATTTTTGCAGACATTTCTAATGATTCTGCCTCTCCTTCACCCTCAGTCACCATTTCATCGTCTTAGATTGGTACATATTTAATGGTTTGCAAAGTGGTTAATATTAATATTACGACATCTCATAAATCTTACGATAACTCTTCTAGGATATATCTTATGACTGTGACAACATATCTGGTCCATGTCTTACAACTAGGATAAGTGGGATTAATTCCTTGAGTCAGTCAAACAAGATAATCTTGGCAGTGGGCAAAACTCTTATTTCTGAAGTGAGCAAGGATAGCTTAGTGCCTTGTCTACAACAACACCAACTGTAACCCATGAGTTGAGAGGTAGAGTTATGTTTACGCAACTTTTGTGTCTTGTATGTTATATTAATAAACGGATAGTTTCATTTGAAACTAATAATAATAAAAATAAAAAATAATAGTTACAATGTAAATAAGCATGATAATAAGAATGTTAAGTGCTCATTTAGTCACTAAAGAAAATATATTTATCTTAAATCCTACACTTTTAACAATTATGATGAATCATTGCACTGATACAGACACACACACACACACACACAGCTGTTTACATGTACACCCATGCATACATTTACAAATGTATATATCTATGTATATATTTTTACACACACACACATTTCTAATGGTTTTACAACTTACTGGGTGTAGCTCTTATTATTGTTGGTAAATTGATCTGTCAAAGAAGTCAGTTTTATTTTTTAAATGTTTTTGACATCATCATCATTGCCACCACCATTATTGTTGTTGTCCTCCTCCACCACTCCACCATTTTCTGTCTTTCACGACCTCCTCCTCCTCAGTTTTATTCCCATTTTAAAAATCTAATTTACTCTTCCCATACTGATCAAGAGGTTAACAAAATAGCCAATAGGTGGAGTTGCTGACCACAGTGTGAAAGGTGAAGCTGTAAATATTTTAAAGACCAATGGCTTACACACTGACATGTCGAACACACACACACACACAAAGCCATCACACTGCCTCTTGGATGATGCCACTTGCATCTGCAGGTGTCACATTGTTTCATGTGTAATGTCAATTACATACTTGATTTACCCAAACCAAATATAAACAGATACAACACCCGTGAAATATTTGAGGGGTTAATAGTGAGTGTTGAAGGGGGTCAACACAGTGTTAATTTAGAGTAGGGCTAACATAGTGTTAGCATTGTGTTAAGGGGATAACATAAGATTATTAGGGGGTTACTATAGAGCTGATGGGTTAACATAGTGTTAATACAAAGTGCTTTTGGGAGTTAACCCGTGTTTAGTGCAGGTTACAAAGTGCTGAGGGGATAACAGGGGATTGAATCAGTCTGTGACAGACTTTCCACAACCATTCAAGAAAGAAAATACCAAAAATATTTAATCAAATGAACAATTAAAATTGTTTTTGTTTCTTCCAATAAGGAAGCTGTCTCGTTTGTTATGCTCGTTATTAAGAATGGTAGATTTTCAGATTCAGCAGAAAACCTGCTGTGCATGCAAGACTCCAGGTATTACAACAAAACCCGAGATAAAAGGAATAGATAATAATATTAATGATCCTTTCTATAACAGGCATAGATCCTGAAACTTTGGGGTAGATGGTGAGTTGATTACATAAATTAAGTACCAGTACTTGACTGGTACTTTCTTTTTTCAACCCCAGCAGAATGAAAGCCTAACTTGACCTTGATGGGGTTTGAACTTAGAATGTAAAATACCAGAGCAAATACCACAAGGTACTTTTTCCAGTGCTCTACTGATTCTGCAGGCTTGTGGTATTACATCCTTTTCTGTTCTGAAGTTAAATCCTTTACTTTTCACTCATTTGTTCCCGTAAAATATTAGGGCCCAGTTTAATTCTCAAAACATCCCCAAAGTCACAAATGTGTGGCCATTTCTTTGCCTATTCTGTGTTAGGGTAACTGTATCACAAAGTAGCTTTTTAATAAATGGTTCCTGAAATAATATCTGGTGAAAGAGTTGCTGTAAGTTTATCCATCTTTTATGAGATGATTTACAAATGGAATATGGTGTAAAATTCACAAAATTATAACTCCAAGAAATAATTTCTGTAAATGGCAAATGAAGTTCATTGTATGGAAGTTTGGCTGTTTGAAATGTCATAAAGTTTCTTTCAGTAACATCTATTGTATCAGTCAACAGAAATACCAGCTTTAGATGAGACAAAGCATTAGATTCCAGTGATGTTAATTAGGGAATGGGTAGGCATTACTTTCAGCTTGCAGACAGCATATCTGTGATGAAGAAGGTCAGCTGAAGATCTCCCTTCATGGATTGCACCAGCATATGTTGTGGAGATGGAGGCCAGCCGACCGGCCGGGAGGTGGGGGGAACGATCGAGAGAAGCTGTTTTGCTTAATTAATGTAAATGACACATAGAAACATTAGTGTTTCTTCCTAAATCTCTTCGAAATCTTCTGGTTTCAATGTCTACTTTATACACTTGAGTAATTGGAACACACACACCCAAAAAGAAAAACTTTCTTACATTTGCACAAGATACAAAAGTAGATATTAATGGTGGTGGTGGTGGTGGTGGTGTCGAAATGCATCCATGATATGTAACTCATGATATGATTGGTATTAATTCTCTGAATATTCTAGGTTTGGCAGCCAACAGCAATATTAATGGGATTTGAACTCAGAACGGGGAGAGATGAGTATAAATACCACAAGGCACTTAGATTAATGTCATCTTCCCCCACCCACCTCATTCCGTCAACTTATTTTTATCTGAAATTATCATTTCTGATATTGTAAGTGGGAGAAGTAAAGTTGATTAAATCAACCCAAGTCTATAACTGGTATTGTTTTTACATGTACTCTGAGTAATAAGACAAAGTTAACTCTAGTGGGATTCGAACTTCTTACAGAGACAGAGAGTCCCACAACATTTGTACTAATTCTTTACTCTTCTTTTTCCTCTTTTAATGATGGCCTTGATCGTATTGATCCCAGTATATCACTGGCAGAGAAATGGTAAAGTTGATTTTGATTGGTTTGAAATCAATCTATAAAGGGAGGTAATTAATTACAAACAGCCATTGACTGTATTTTAGCAAATTTTATCATCCACTGTCACTCCCCAACCCCTACCAACTTTTTTTTTTACACCTTGTAACATTAATTGGTCAAGAAATCATCTTGTCTTTCTCTTATCGTCCAACTTGATAAAATACCTGTTATAAATTGGAGTCACTTCAGTCAGAGCTAGTCAGTTCCATGTCAGAAGATATCAAATTGTTGAAATATCAGAATACTATATCAGGGTAGATAAAAATAACCTTAGCCTTATCTTTTTTTCTACCAACTGATATTCTTACTGGTATGAGTTCAAATTTTTGCAAAGTCAGGTTTACCATTTATTGATAAAGGGTCGATAAATAGCAAGAGGATACAGGTGAATTCTATGTACTGACTCGCCCTTTACAAAAACTGGCCCTGTGACTAGTATAATGTGTTCTTGGTCAACATGATTTCAATTAGAACAACACATATTTCTTTGTCATGTTCTCTTTACTTCTATGCTTCTCCTTTCTCTTATCAAACTCTCTGATGAAGAGCTTAAGTTCAAAACATCAGTGATACTTCCATTTCCTTAATCCCTTTAAAATGATTGAATAAAAGAAAAATAACCCAACAAAATCTCATAAAAGACAGTTTCCAGAATAAAACTTGAGGAGAATGTATGATAATATTTCTTTATTTTTACATTCATTGCAAAAATTGATTGCAATTATTTAAAGGAAACCTGATAGCAGCACCAAAGTTGAATTTGTTAGAAGAACTGCTCTCAGCCATTTCTGGTGACTTCGTCTCTTATGACCAGCTACCACACTTAGGTTTCTATTTTTGTTTTTTGTTTACCCTGATCTACTCTGGGAGTCAGATGAAATTTGATAAAGTGAGATTTTCTGAAGTGGAAGCACATTATATCACTATTTCATTGTCAAACTGCTAATTTTGGATTATTTTCTCTCTCTCACAGTCAAGTTAATTGTATACTTGTTGTACACACACACACACACACATATGCATGCACATGCACACACACATATATAATACTTATATATATATATATAATATATATGCATATATTTATTCATACACACACAAATACATACATACAGACATATACACACACAATCATATATATATATATATATATATATGTGTATAACTACATATATATATATTTACGCACGCATGCACACACACACACACACACACACACACACACACACACATTTATTGTTGGGAATACTCCTTGTTTTTAATGTCTGCTATTCAAACTGGATGTTCCTGTGAAAACATGGTAGTTATGGTGACAGATACTTTCTCTCTCTCCACCTTCTCCCTCTCTTTGTCTTCCACCCTGTTCTGACCACCCTCAGTAATTATCTCCAATGAAATGGCCCCTCCCCTCCAACATTCCCTAATTTGTTTCCATTAAATACCATTAAACATTCATACACCTGCCTTGTCTCATAAAAGTCTCTCTCATTCTCTCCCTCGCCCCTTTCCCCTATCTCTTCCCCCTCCTATCTATCTATCTATCTATCTATCTATCTATCGACAGATAGAGTTAATTCAACATTCACACCACCCGCTGAACAAAGAATGTTCATAGACCCCTCCCCCTCACCTCCTCTCCGTATAACAAATTCCTCAATTAATTAAAAAGTTTTATCACTGATGAAAACAGTTTCGCCAAAGTACATAAAATGTGTCAGTTTGTAGGGGTTGGGCATGGCTGGGATATTATTTTGTTGATCTTTTGGATCTTGATAATTTTCTGATAAGTGGATTTCATTTCGATCAGTTCTATCAACTCAATTTAATGGATTGACAAAATTGCAGAATCGGTAGAGCACCAAACTAAGCCAATCATCATCATCATCGTTTTAACATCCTTGTTTCTATGTTTGCATTGGTCAGGCAGAATTCATTGAAGCAAGCTCTCTATGGATGGAGTATCATTTATTATTATTATTATTAAGGTGGCTCCAGCTAGCAGAAGCGTTAGCACGCCAGGCAAAATGCTTAGTGGCACTTCATCCGTCCTTATGTTTTGAGCTCAAATTCCACCGAGGTCAGCTTTGCCTTTCATCCTTTCGGGGTCAATGAAATAAGCACCAGTTACATACTAGGGTCAATATAATCAATTGGCCCCCTCATCCCCAAAATTTCAGGCCTTGTGCCTAGAGTAGACAGGATTATTATTATTGTTATTATTTTGGTTTGTCTCAGGTTTGGTCTTATTCCTGGTAGGGATTCTGTGAATAGTGGGTTACTGCCTGTGACCTTAGGTATCCACAAGTTTTCAGCAGTCTTTCAAGTGCTTGGGACCCTCCTGATAATCCTTGCTGTCCCAAACCTTTACTGTTTGCATGCTCCAAATTCTTCCCATCATCATATTCATCATCATCATCATCATCATCATTCCAAAAATGATTTTCCACATGGAAGATGGCTAGTAAAAGATAAAGATGAGGATGGTAAGATTTACTGAAATTTATTTGGAAGCACCAATCCAGTTATTGTAGGGTTAGGGTTATGGCAGCAGGTGTATGTAGAAGTAACAATGTAGTCTGCAAGTCTACAACAACAGACACCATATTATGCCTCTGTCTACAAGAAGTTGTCTGTTGTTTTTTGATAAAGAATTCTCTGCTGCATTATTACTATTATTCTTCTTTTCACATTTGTTTGAACAATTACATCATTTTACTGATTATAAACTTCATCCTTG
Organism: Octopus bimaculoides; assembly: GCF_046866305.1. Taxonomy (NCBI): domain Eukaryota; kingdom Metazoa; phylum Mollusca; class Cephalopoda; order Octopoda; family Octopodidae; genus Octopus; species Octopus bimaculoides. The sequence continues at coordinate 483,537 of NC_142938.1, read as the reverse complement.
CAATGCATATTATATGTTGACTCTGTGTGTATACATATATGTATTTATGCACCGGAAGTTACTGCCGCATGTGTACATGTGTGTGTAGGTGTTTGTGCCTCTTCAAGAGAGAGATGGTATGTATGTGTACACACACACACATCGGTCAGTTGCCCATAAGTCAGAAATAACGCACACTCTAACAGAAATTTTGAGTAGTTCTGCTTTTATGCAGTCCGGTAGAATATCATTGGTCATGACTTACAGGGTGGGGCAGAGAGGACAGGCGTTTTTGGAAAACAAATTTGCAAACAAATTTTATTGACATCAATGTGCTCGTATTGAATTAGCATTTGTCAAAATCAAGTGTGGAAAATGTCATCCATCACGTGGTAACCGTTTTTGTTGATGCATTTCTGAAGGTGTTCTTGGAAGCTGGCCTCCACTCTCTCCAGCATTGCTAAGTTCAGTGGAATGCCTCCAGGCAGAGCGATTCAGATTCCATATCAAAGCTTGTCTGATGCATTCCACATTTTCCAGGGTCCGTACCATTCGTGACACCCTCACCGGTCTCCTATTCATTAGTGTATCTCATGTATGAAGTACATTCATCCATCGTAAGATTGTGTTACAGGTGGGAACAGCCTGATTGCAGTGAATGTTGAAGTGGTGCCAAAACTCACGCTGAACTGCTGTGATAGACTCGTTATTCTTTATGTAATTGTTGTAGACAAACACATGATGCTCTGTCATCCACAGTGCCATGGCTTCACCCAAAACGGAAAAAAGTGATAAGACACCATGGACTGAATAGTACCTGTTGGACATATGTCCCTCTCTCTGGGGCTGAGTAATAACCATTTCAAAAACGTCCATCCTCTCTTCCCCACCCTGTATAACTAGTCAGAGAGTTAATATTAGTTTCATTTGGCAATATAGACAGGTCAGCTGACCTGCAGGCTGGAGGCACATAGCTTTTTTACTGATGGAGGTAAATATACAGTGTTGGTCAGTTGGAGGGAGGAAAGAAAAAAAAAAACTGAAAGACAAAAACTCTCTCAGAAAGGGGTTTTTTTTTTTTTTTTGGTTTTCTGATGAGTTGTCTGTATTGCCAAATGCAATTGTAAATGCAAAATCAGTGGTCATTTTCTGACTCATTGGTTATGTGTTTATAACTAAAGATATACTAATAGAATGCCTAGAATATGTGTGACAGACAGACGTAGACAAACAAACTGCCTGGAGCTAGTTAGATGCATAAGCAGACAGATAATAAATGGCATTTCTTAACAAAAGAAAAATAACTTATTGCAAAAATTAGTTTTAAATAAGTTTTATATCTGAAGAGAGGCATTTAAGAATGGAGATTAATTTTTGTTTATATTACAACAGTTCTACAAAAAGAACTTTCTGTTTCAACAATGGTAGCTTAAGGTATTTTTAGTGACAGTATGGAGAAAGGAAAAGAACTTGTTGAGAGAGAGAGGGAGAGGGGGAGGGAGGGAGGGAGGGAGGGTGTGAACTGAACCGGAAGTTGTGACAGATCAACAAGCTTCACAATCATTGTGATTCAAACATACATGTGTATGTATGTACGTACGTATGTATGTGTGTATATACATATATAGCCATATAGTTAGAAACCAAAGTTTCGTCTAAATCCAGCCCTGGGTGCAATGTATGAGAATTGTTAGTAATAACGAGTAAGAAGAACTGTTGGGTGTTTGTTGGTAAAAGTACATTGGTATCCTTTATGTAGGGAACATCATGAAGTAAAACGTATCTGAGTCTGTGAATGAATAATGCATACTGGGAGGAAAATGTGCAATGCTGGAAGATATGTGGGGTGGCTGTAGAGTAAGAAAAATACCATTTATGAAAGGATAATCCTCTTCATAAATGAAATAAAAGTAAATGGACAGCTGTTCTATTGCTAAATTGTACAACTTAGTAACAGTGGGGAAGGGAAAAAATCCACTAGTTTGTAAATTATTTTTCTCTTTCACAAAGACACACACACACACATGTTTGAATGAGTAGAAACTTTTCTTTCCATTAACCACATTACTAAGACAGTAGCATCCATTTTCAATGAGGAAGCAAACAACAATAGAATGTTGTGCTTGTTCATTTTGTGATGCAGTGATTGATCAAAATTGCAAATTAAAAATAATTTTCCAATATGTTTTAGTAGCTTAGATTATGAATTACTAAGATATATAAATTATAAATTCTATAGACAGTGGTGGGCATTGTATTTAGACATTGGGTGGAATTGGAGATTAACATCATGGATGATGTTAATATCCAATTCAATGTCGTGGTCTCCAAAACGGCGGTGCATCAGCATGGCCGCAGCTCTGAGCTGAAACTACAGAAGAAAAATCCTATTTTCTATTTTATTTTGATTCTCCCTACCCTTTCTCTTTTGGCATTTCACTATTTCAGGCATTCACTGACTTGGAGAAGGTATTTGACAGGGTAGCATGTTCAGTAATTTGGCAGTCATTGAAGGAACTGGGTGAAGATGAATGGGTTTGTTTGGGTTGTACAAAAGCTATATACAAAACTGCAGTAAAGAGAGAGTGAAGAACAAGCTTAGGATTGAAGGTAGGAGTTCATCAAAGCCCAGTCCTCAGTCCCCTTCTATTCACTATTGTCCTACAGACCATCACAGAAATGATTAAGATTGACTGCCCAAATAAGAATTCCTATATTCCTAGTTCTCCTAGCTAAATCTATAGTGAAATTAGAGAGGAAATTGCATGCATAGAAGCTAAACCTAGCATGAAGAGGACACAAAATAGCAAGTATGAAAGAAGACAGGACCCTGGTATCTTCAGGGCCTTGTATATTGAAATATGCAGAAAAGGGGTAGTTCTAAATGCTGTACTCCGTATAAGCTTATGGAGACTCAAGAGGTGATGAAGTGGTCTCATTAACTGAGAATGCACTGGACAGAAGCACTGGAGATGGATGTACTGTGAGCACATTAGAAATAGTATTTGGTTTTGTTCTTGACCTGTGAGGGCTGTACAGGCCATATAGGAAGGGCTGGGACAGTCAACAAGGTGGAATCAAGAAGTTTAGCCTTGATTTAAGTTTTAGTTAAGTAGGAAAGACAAGAGGATCCTGCTACCATTAGGGAAATACCAGTAATGCACACACACACATACACATGCATTGTATATACATATTCACACACACACACACACACACACACACACATGCTCACGCACATGCACCCCCCCCCCCCCCATGTACACACATGCACGCACACAGATACAAAGGCATGTCTCATTATTCCTGAACTCTCTGACCTTATATCTAGTTAAAAGAATTCATCACCACCACCACCACTACCACTTGTTCCATTTGTCAGAAAGCTGTTTGAGGGTCAATGTCTGCACAGGAAATGTGAAAGGAGCTGGCACCACAGTGATAGTGAATATGGTTTTGCTTGGAGGAGAAAATGGGAATTCCTTCCTGGTGGTTCTGTACCAGAGAACTACTTCTGACAGGGGGAGGTCAGTGGAACAACTACTTTATTCAAAATTCCTTGTTTTCATTCATAATTTATTTATTATTTTAGTTTTTGTTTTTTGTTTTTTGTTTTTTTTTTTCCATTTCTGCTTGGTTGGAAATTTTTGCAAACATCAAAAACATCAACAAAGAATTAATTTTGCTTCCTGACATTTTTACTGGTATTTCCACATTCTGCCAAATTTTCTCATCTATAATATCTTATTTCTTATTTTCGGTTGCATCAATTGTATTTACAAACAGCTGGTCAACCAATCTCAATTCTTTCTTGCTTGCTTCCACAAACTTGCCTCACTTTTGAGTGTATATTTTTTTACGGAAAAAGATAAGTTTAATTATAAATTTAAGAACTATTATTGTTATGACTCTGTATGTTCTGAGTTTTAAATCCTGCTAAGGTCAGATTTGCCTTTCATCCCTCCAGGATCAATAAAATAACAAGCACTGGGATCAGTCTAACCAACCAGCGCCACTTCCCTCAAAATTGCTGGCCTTGTGCCTAAATTAGCAATTATTCATCATCTTCATCATCATTTTATGTCCACTTCCCATTTTCGCATGGTAAGTGGATCATTCAACAGGATCCAATGGATTTTTAGAAGACATGTTGCCTCAATGTCTCACTTTTGGCATGATTTTTGCAGCTGGTTTCCCTTCCTCACACCAATTACTTTACAGAGTGTAGTGGGTGGTTTTTTTTTTTTTTTTTTTGCCATAAACCAGCAATGGTGAACTTGCCTTGTAACTGACAACAGGAAAAATATATAATAATGAACGCACACATACGCACCTATCTGTCTATCTTTCTGTCTATCTATGTATCTGTCTGCCTGTCTATCTATCTATCTATATATATATCTATCTATCTATCTTCGTAAACACATGCACACACACACACACATGTATATATATATGAATAATCTACAAACATAGTGTTTAGGCCCCTTAATTAGCCCCACTCCCTATATCTCATTCCTTTCAATGATATTTTGCTCCCTACCAGTTATGTTAGCTGTTTCCCTACTCCCACAAACACTTCCAAGACTTGACCCGTTTCTCCTCAGAGGTTGGGGGCGGGCAAAGAAATGTTAGAATTCTACTCAAAGACGATTAGCACTGCTATTATCAAGGGTATTTCTGTCATGTAAATATTTTTTGCTCAATTAATGACGGAATCAGTTTGCCATTTCTGTTTGAGAAGAAAAACAAATCTCCCAGTGAAATAAAACATCAATGTTTTACCATTGTTTACAAAGAAAGATATAAACTTTCTTGTGTGGAACATGGTGTAAACCCACTGTACGTGACAGATTCCTCATCTGGAACTTTGTACAGTCAGATTCAGCTGTTATTGGAGTCGTGGTTGTTTCATCTTCTGTCAACCCAACACACCATTGTTACAACAAATATGGCAAGATTACCAATGCCAATTCATTAATTCTCATAATATAACCCCCACCAATAGACCCCCACTCCATCACTGCCAATTTTCATTTCAGAAAATGACAACAACAAAAATATAAAAATTAAAGACAAAAGAAGAAAATGTGTTTAGTTGTAGCTTTTCTTGAGTTGTTGTTGTTGTTGCTGTATTGGGAGTGACGACTGTTTATACAAGGGAGGAAGGGAAAGGAGAAGCAGGGGGTGGGGAGAATATTGTTTATTGAAATATTTCCTACAATTGGAAACAGAACCATCATCATCGTCATCTCTGTCATAGTGATGATGATGATGATGATCATCATCATCATCATCATCATCAGTATATTACTGTGTATTGTTCAAATGAATTATGACTGTCCACTCTCTTTAGCTACACTTGTTACAAATACAACTGTAGTATTGTGTGTGTGTGTGTGTGTGTATGTATATATATTCTGTTATGTAGAATATGCATTAGCTGTAGCATTATATACATATATATGTTGGACTGGCTCTTGTGCGGGTGGCACATAAGATGCACCATTTTGAGCGTGGCCGTTGCCAGTACCGCCTGACTGGCTCCCGTAGGATTTTCGAGCGAGATCGTTGCCAGTGCCCCTGGACTGGCTTGTGCGGGTGGCACATAAAAGACACCATTTCGAGCGTGGCTGTTGCCAGTATCGCCTGACTGGCCTTCGTGCAGGTGACACGTAAAAGCACCTACTACACTCTCTGAGTGGTTGGCGTTAGGAAGGGCATCCAGCTGTAGAAACTCTGCCAAATTTAGATTGGAGCCTGGTGTTGCCATCCGGTTTCACCAGTCCTCAGTCAAATCGTCCAACCCATGCTAGCATGGAAAGCAGACGTTAAACGATGATGATGACGATGATGATGATGATGATATGTGTGTGTGTGTATACACACACACACACACACACACACACAGACATATTAGTAGCCATCATAGTACATGCATACCACTGGCAGACTATCTGAGAATGCAAGCTTCATATGCGGTAGATGCAGTTGGGCAGGATGTACAAGCACACTTGAGACTGAGTTTCTTAATTGCCCAAATGGCTCGTTAGAAGTAGTTGATTGCTTTTGTTACCTAGGGAGGGTAACAATGGGTGTAAGTGATGATCTCTATAACTGGTTGAAGTCCTTCATTATCGGCTGAAAAGAGGTTGTCACAGTTCTAGGACAGCACTCTTCACCCTATGAGATGACATCTGGAGTACCACAGGGATCTGTTCTTGGCCCCCTTCTATTTGTTGCATATATTAATGACATAGATGCCAACTTAAAGAATGCCACAGTGTTGAAATATGCAGATGATATCAAGCTGTACCTCGAAATAAAAAGGACAGATCTTGTGTACACTATAGATCTTTATTGCAATCAGACCTCGACACAATGCAGCAATGGATCATGGACTGGAAACTCAAGCTGGCTGTGGACAAATGTACCACCATGCATTTTGGGAGGAAAATCCCAGCATCTACTTACTCCCTCCACAACACTAATCTCAAAAAGTCTTCCTGTGAACATGACCTGGACGTTATTGTCGACATCGATTTGCGTTGGGCAAAACACATTGCTAAAATTGCCAAGATGGCTGAGGGTATCTTGGTGAGCCGCTCTCCAGCTATCTATCTGAGGCTTTATATAGCTATGGTGCAGCCTCACCTGGAATTTGTGTCTCCGGTCTGGAACCCCTATCTTGCCCAGGATATTAATCATCTGGAAACCATTCAGTGATGTGAAACCAAGAGAATACCCTCCGTCAGGCATTTGCCATATTCTGAACACCTTGCTTCTCTGGGCATGGATACATTGAAACTCTGATGTCTGGCAGCTGACTTGGCAGACGCCCATAAAATTATCAACCATCTTACTAACAACAACTCTGAGCACCTTTTCAAATTCCACCTGTCTAACACCTGTGGACATGTTTACAAAGTCAGAAACAGCACAGCTCCCATGACTTTCGGAAACACTTTTTCATGCTAAGAGTTGCTGAAGTATGGAACAAACTGCTGGCATCAGTTGTTAGTTGCCGGAGCACTGCATCCTTCAAAACTTCCATGATTCCTCAGATTCGCCAACACTACACCTGATTTTCTCCCCACCATACACACGCAAGCATGTATCTGACTCAGACACTGTTCACTTTCCAGACATTTGTACAATACTGCATATGCTTTATGCACACTTTTGACAAGTTGTAGTGCACTTGAGCACTGTATACAATAATTTCATTATTATTATTTTTTGATCAGAATAACATGTGCAGGAATTAAATTCTGGTCGTGATAAAAGTGAATTGTCTGAATACAGGAGTAACCACATTAATTTAACCTTCTATGGTACTTATTTTTATGAAAAACCTTGACATGCAAAACCCCAAATTTTTCAGATATTCTTCCACATTTACCAGTGCTAAGATTTATAAATGTTGGTGCTGTCGAATATAAACAGCTCCCCATGCACAAATTAATCAGTCTAACCTGAAGCAGTTTAAAATATTTTGTTAGTTCATTTATAGACAAGTCAATGTCCTAACATTTAAGACAGAATCTTATAAAAAAAAACAAGAACTGGTTTGTTGTGTAGGATTAATACAAAACAGTTATGAAGACAGAAAATAAAACCAGCTGAGTTGTTGGGAGCTGTGATGTATGGATAAAGTATCATAATATTAAGTATTGAATCTTGAGGTCAGCTCGTGGAAATAATTGTTTCAAAATTATCTTTTACAAGTAACTCAGCTGAGAAATCTTCTTCTAAACTATAGTACATAGTTCTCATTAAAGAGGACTACTTACTGCAGTTGAGAAGAGGAGGTGAACCTATTAAGAAGTAGAATGCTGTGTCAAGTTAAAGCCTCTTGGATTATTAGAGCAATACTTTTCTCACACAATACTTCCTACTACTAAGATATGGTATTGTTATGACGATAATTATTTTTAAAGAGACCGTGTCTACCAGAGTGTGCTGCTACATTAAAGACACTTATTAATATCTAATTATGAGAAAGAAAACTGATGGGTTTTTTTTATACACTTAGTGTGGGAAAATTGTCTAAGAAAACAACAAAATATGAGGCAGCATTTGACAACAGTTTTATCTATTAAACAAAATAGTGGATAGCTTTATAAAATCTTAAGAAATTCTTTTATTTTATGACTTTCACCCTGTGAGTGTGTTTGTTCTTTTGTTTCTTCTTTCTTTTTGACAAACTTGGTTTCAATAAATTCCAACACCATTTCAGTTGTTGAGAAAAATCATAATGTTTACACCATGTGAAAGGTGAAGATGTTTGGTAATAGTGAGGTAGCTGGCATTTTGTATCTTTAACAGGTCTTTGATGATGTGATTATGTGATTGATAGATTTTTCATGATGTGAAATTATAGATCTTTATTGATGTGATTGATAGCCATTTGATGTTATGACTGAATGAAGTTTTGTGATTTGATTGAAAGATATTTTTAATAAGTGAGAAGACTTGAACTGGGGAAAATATTGAAGTGCTGAAATTAGGATATAGAAAAGATAATAATTTCAGTTGGAACTGATAAGTGAATATTTGTTTGCATCTGGCATCTCTCACAGTTCAACAGATGTTTCATGGTGCGTCCTTAATACTTTGTTATTGATACACACTAACCTTACTACACATCCAGTGAAGCATGCTTACCTCATTTCTTAATCTCCACAACTTCTCTCTCCATGCCTTACTGCCATGCAGCATTGCATTTCACACACACACACACACGCAACATTCAATCTTTGTTTTATCCTGACAGAAAAGTCCTCTCATTCTAGCAGAGCTAAAAAGAGCCTCCTGAAGCTGAGAACGTACAAGAATTTATTTAATTTATTTGATCTCACAAATTAATTCCTGTATTGATTACATGCTAATTTCTCTACAGATGGTACTTGGTCATAATGGCATTAGACGAAAGATGTGTTTGCGTTTATGTCTGAATGGGTTTCTGTGTTGAAGGATGCAATTATACTTTTACTCCTGGATAAGAGTATCTGAATTCTTCAACATCCTGGCTTTGGTCAGTCAAGCTGAGAAATGAAGTTGGCATTATTTTAACATCTGAGTCCTGATTGTTCATAGACAAATACATTGCAGTTATATTGTGGTTTCAGGTGGATTCTGTGACGAGAACAGTAGGGACACTATTAGGGAAGGAGGTAATAAGAAAGAAAGTGTAATGTGAGATAGATAGATAGATAGAGAGGGGGGGAGAGGGATAGAGGATGATGATGAGGGTGGTTGGAGGGGGATGGGGTGTAGTGCTGCCTCATGTTATACATGGGTGGATAAAGTGGTGGATGAAAAAAAAAAGATAAAATGGATGCAGGTAATGGAAGGGGATTTGCGATAGAGATTCAGTGATAAGAGCAGTGAGGAGGGAGACTGAAGGGGATTGAGTGGAAGGTGTAAAGGAAAATAAAGTAAAGGGTGAACTAAGCTTGTGTGGGAGGCTGGGTCTTCTGCAACACTGAGATAGTCTTCAGTCGTCTCTTTTGTCAGATGTAACATCTGGAGATCACTTTCCACTACATTATCCCAAGGTGTCCTTGGTCTCTTTCTCCTACTGAAAGATTTTGGGATGAGGTGTTGAGAAAGGATCTCAGGATGTTATATCCTCTGACAAATGAGATGGACCAAGTCGACTGGTGATGCAGTGATATATATTAACGCTCATGGGACCGGAGTGATGTATATACATCATACGTAATCTCTCTTTTGACAGTACCAAGATGGTGAGTTGATGAAGATAATGGCAGACAATTCACTTCTACCTGCAAAACAATATGCAGATAACTGAGAGAAGAATTTATAGTATTTTGATTAGGAACAGTCTCTGGAATTGAACACAGCTGCTATAAACCAAAAAGTATTTTGCATCATTTAAGCATAAATAGGCTTCAATAAAAGAATTAAATTATAAATATTTTACATAAAAATTTAAGTAAGAAGCAAAAGATAACAAAAAGTGTCCAAAATTTCAATATAAAAGTAAATTTTTTATTATCATTTCTAAAAATGTTGCTGTGTTACGTTGAGACAATAATTTTAAGATCGTTTACCAGCATCTCACAATAGGTTTACTTCCATAAACAGTGCAAGCTTATTATTGGCATTGCCAAAGATTGATTTTTATGTGATATAATTCAGTGTGAGGTCAGGTTAGTATAACAAATCATGGTTACTAGCAATAAGTTATATTTGTTTCTTATATAATCACAGTGGGTGAAAAGAATAGGTAGGATGGTGTATATATAAATTGAAATCCCTGTCAAGGTTTACGAAATAAGTAGCACTCAATTACAGGTGTTGATATAAGTGACTGCAAACCTCACAAGCTCACCACTAGAATTGGGGGCCTTGTATTTATAATATAAATAATAAATATAGTTCAGTAGTTATGAGCTGTTTAGATTGTTGAAAATGTGTTTTATTCAAAATATTAATTAAAAAAATGAGTTAATATTAATTTTTCTAAATGTGAAAGAATTGAATTGATTTTTTTCTTTTCTATTTAAATTTTATAAAAGAAAATATGTTTAAGAGAGACTTGGTAATTTTTCTTTGGAAAAATCTATCAGAAACTGAAGTCTATGCAAATATATTTAAATAATAATAATAAAAGACAAAATGCTTTGTAGCATTTAATAATGATATCTATGAAGAAACTTGGAGTAAATTGTGTTATCAGATGAAATATTTTAAATGGTTAGAATAGAAAAAAAAAAAACCCAAGAGGCAGAATATCTTATTCGTGTCTCGCTGCCGAGAAAGGAAATTTACCTCCATCATTCCAGTTCTTGCCTTCTCTGGTTAATGGTGATCTTTCTTTTCCTATTAAAATAATACATCACAGTTCTCTAATCCTTTTACAGCAACATATTGTGCTAAGTCTTGGTGGCCACTTCAGCCTGGTGGCCTGGTCTCTCAGCTTTATACAAATCTCAATTCATTCTCTTTTTGCTCTGCTGTTGTTCCTCTGGGCCTTCATGTAATTTCATTTCAACATTCATTTCACTCTACAAATATTTAATCCTCTTACATGATTTATAACAGCATTAAAAAAAAGTTGGGTTTTTTTTTTCCCTCAAAATTCATCAAGTTTTCTTCTAATTTGTTTGTCTTTACTTTGTTAATTACATGTAAGAGTTGAATTATTAATTAGTTTAACTGTAATCCAGTAAGCACTGGCAATTTAAAGTTTCTTATTAAATATATTTCCACTTGTGGAATCCAGGTTGAAATAATATGTATGTATAAAAGTGCGCATGCGCGCACACACACACACACACACACACACACACACACACACACACACACACACACACACACGTCTGTGGATACATCCATACATGCATATATTTATGAGGGTTGAATAATCCCTGTATGAAGGGGTAGTCAGTAAGGTGTGAATCGGAGTTCAGCAATAAATTGAGTGTGCAAGTGGGGTATATCTGGGTTTGGTCCTCAACCCTGTCCTATCAAAGACCTTGCAGCCATAACAGAGGAACTGTCCTTGGGAGCTCATGGAGTCTGACAGTTTAGCTCTTAGTGTAGACTCTGTTGAAGACTTGAAGCTGAAATTCCAGACATGGAATCCAAACCTGGAATTGAAGGGCTCTAAGGTAAATTTTGAAAAACCATTAGTAGGAAGGAAGACAGGAACCCCTAAGGTATCAGGAAAATGGTCTTGATTCACTGGCAGAAAAGGATTCAGAAGAAATTCTATAAGATATGCCCTGTGTATACAATGGACCCAGAAAAGATGTGGGAGTCTTAAAGACAGGTTAATAGAGAAGGTGAATTTCAGATGCAGCAGGTACATGAAGGGTGCTCAGGAAATGGATTCTCTGAAATACCCCAGATGGTTTCCTAGTAACAGTTGATAGCTTTATCTACCCAGGAGTTTACATAAGCAGTGATGGTGGATGTTCTGAATGTGTGATCACGAAATTATGAGAACAGGTTGGAGTAAGTTGCTGGCAAAAAAAGGGTTTATGTCTGAAAATCAAGGGGAGACTGTATAATGCTGGTGTACAATGTGCACTGCTGCATGGCCTTGAGAGCAGAATTCCTATGAAGGCTTGAAAGAAATGATGCCAGCATGGAAGGAAATGTGTTATGTTATTAGCGATAGAGTATAAATGAAGTGAGAAACAAAGTGGGTAGAAAAGGATTCAGATGCAGGAGAGGTGACTGCTCTGGTGTGGAGGGTGACAGCTACATAAATGCTAAAAGCTCAGAATGGTGAAGAGAGATTGAAGAAGGCTTGAGAAGAGATGTTGAAAAATGATCTCAAGATGTTTGAGGAAGGAGGTGACTGAAGATTACGTTGACCCAACTCAGGGACCAACCAGTCTAGTTGACAGCAGTATGATAGAATTGGGTAGTTAAGGGTATTAAGACAAGCAAAGAAGTGCCAATTACTGTGCAAGGAACTTTTATAAGAGGGAGACCCAGGAAAATGTAAGATGAAGTTGTAAAGGTCAATCTCAGGAAGAGATGACAAAACACTAAGCTGATTGGCAATATTCTGTACTCAAGAAGACCCTCCTATCACTGAAACCAATCTTCTGGAAGCATAATGTGTCTATATACACACACAGACGACTGGGCCCCTTGCCCAATTTGTCTCTATCAAGCCATCCCTTCCACCCCATGTCTCTATCACTGATACCTCCATTATTCTTCCAACTACTGCATATTTCTTTCATTTCTGTGCTATCAGTTATCTCTTCATCTCCCCCCCCACCACCAATCATTTCCTATTGTCATCCACACCTCATTCTCGTCTCTCCGTCTCACACACACACCGTTTGTCACTCATCACTTCTTCTCCTTTGAGTCACCTCTATTGACATCCCTTCTTGTTCTCATCATCTTCCACCCACTTACCATTCATTACACTCTTTTTCTCTACATTTACTTTGACCCCAATGTCTAACCGCCATTCACCCCCCCCCCCCCCCCCAACACTCTTGCAAACTTTGCCTTCCTACCCTTCCCAGTTTTCTCTCTTCACCTTCTATCTTGACTGTACACTTTAACACCCATGTCATCACAATCTTTATCCAGCTCCACTCCATTTATGCCCACCCACTCTAATCAAAGGTAGATTCGTATCTCCTCTGCCATGACCAATGTGCTCTCATAACTCCTAAACACTTCCATTCCACAATACTCCTACTCATTGAAAGGGGCTCCGTTGTATGCTTTTCTACTCTAGGCACAAGGCCCAAAATTTTTGGAGAGGAGGGAGCCAGTCGATTATATCGACCCCAGTACACAACTGGTACTTATTTAATCGACCCCGAAAGGATGAAAGGCAAAGTCGACCTCAGTGGAATTTGAACTCAGAACATAAAGACACATGAAATACCGCTAAGCATTTCGCCCAGCATGCTAACGTTTCTGCCAGCTCACCACCTTGGGGCTCTGTAGTACTGCAACCTACTAGATGACCCACTTGTGCTAGCATTGAGAAGG
>NC_142938.1:460055-467555 GCF_046866305.1 Octopus bimaculoides | reverse complement strand
TTCTTCTGAAGGCTGTTACTTTCTGGTGAAACCCTCACCAACTTCTGGGAGTGGAAGGAAAAGGTGAGGCAGAATTGGAAGAAAAGACTGCACTGGTATGATCATGTGATGTGTGGATGAGGCCAGCTGCATAAAGGAGTTGTGGAGGGAACCTGTGGAAGCGGTAGGCTCAGGAACACATGGAATGAAATAGTGAGAAATGGTCTTCACATCTCACAGAGGAGATCCCAAAGGGACCAAAACTTCTGGTGGTTTTGTTGTGTTTGAGAAGACATGGCAAGCTAAATAAAATTGTGACCATACATATGGGCAGGTATGTGTGACTGTGCCCCCCCCTCTCACACACACACATAATCTGTCTTCTGACAAATCTCCCCTCACAACCCATCATCCCAACACCTCCCTTCCCATTACCCATCATCACCAGTCACTGCACTCCCCTCCACTCTCCCTCACATGCCTACCTGTACACTCTCCATGCCCTCTCATAGCTACTGCACACCTGCAGCCACTTCAATTTCTCCTACCATCACTTGCTCCCATCACTTCTTCCCTGTCTTTAAACATCTCCCCTCTCGTTCTTATGAAACATCCTCCCCTATCCCCTCCCTACACCACTGTACCCTGTGGGAAGGTCCCAATGCATCTCCAGCATCATCTGTTTCTCTCTCTCCCTTTCTCTCTCTCCCTTTCTCTCTCTCCCTTTCTCTCTCTCCTTTTCTCTCTCTCCCTTTCTCTCTCTCCCTTTCTCACATCTACTGGGGTGGTCAGGTATTTCTTCTTATAGTAAGACCCTCCCTACCTCTCTCTCTCTATCATACTCTTTAACCTTGCAACTGGCACAATACCACCCCCCTCTCTCCCTCTCTGAGCTGAGAGATTTTTGTTGTGCAAGTTATTTGGTGACCCCACCGGTGCTGGTGCCATGTACAAAGCACCCAGTGCCACTCTGTGAAGTGGTTGGCATTAGGAAGGGCATCCAACCATAGAAACCATTCCACAGCAGACAAGTGGAGCCCAGTGCAGTTCTCTGGCATTGTCCAGCTCCTGTCAAACTGTCCAATTCATGCCAGCATGGAAAATGGGCATTAAATGATGATGATGATGATGATGGTGATGTGTTTGTGTAAGCCTAGAATATTTATATTTTTGACTATTTAGAAATATTACCATCAGTTTGAATTTGATGGTTGTGTATTTCTAACCCAATTAAGTCTTCTGTTAAGTATCAATCCACTTTAAAACTGGAGGATTTTTCTATAGTAAAAAAAATGTTGACATAATTCAAGTTTGTTGCTGAAGTTAGGTGGGCTGACAGTGCAGCCTTGAATGTCAGATAAATGACAAGTTTGTATCAGCAGCAGACACAATTAAAATGAAATCCAGCCCTTTTGTGTAGCCGGTATCCTGAATAAATGAACAACAACTGGCTGATGCATCTACGACAGCCGGGAGTACAATGCTGACATTTCAGTATTTGGGCAACGCAACCCCACCCAAAGTATTGAAGACAAAAATTATAATTTTTTTTTGTTTCATAGAGTGTGAATACAAGAATAGGATTCAATGCAGAAATCGTACTAAAAATATGTTTGGGTGAATTATTTGTAAATAAAAGAAATATTCTACTGTAGCATAACTGTCTAGGCAAAGTGTAAAGAAATCCAAGATAACAGTAACTATACTGGAAACAAAAGGGACCTTCCCTACCTTTACTGTCTTATTGTGACTATTTTAATTCGACTCTAAGAAAGTTCAAAGAAGATGTTGTGGTTATCTTTGATTTCTTTATAATTAAATAGAATTGTAAATGCTACATCAACACCCAACTTCAATAATATCAGGACACACACAACGTATATATATCGTCAGTAATACTGTTTAATCACAGGTCAGCTCTGAACAATCAGAATTTTGATCAGAAACATTCTAGCCATTTGCCCTCATTTTTAGGACATCTAAGTGTAACAGGAAGGGCATTTGACTACTATTTTCAGCAGGTCAATCAACCACATAGAAGCTTCCTTGTTGGCTTGTCAAAAAAGCAATTTTGAACCAATGTCACCAGATAATTTAAGACCCCCCCAACCCACCCCATTTACTAGGTCATTATCCTTAAGTACTATCCAACAAACCCCTCTTAAGGCCACCACACTTGCATGCCACGTAACTCCTTCTTTTCAAGGTCACTACAATCACCACACTTCATCGTCTTGCGATGGACCTTAATAAAGAAACCAAGTGACAGGGGCTAAATGAACCACCCAGAAGAAGGGAAACTTCTGCAAACAGGCTTCCACACAGTTTTCTTCCACTGAGTTTCACTTATAAAGCTTTAGTTGACCCGAAGCCAGGGGAGAAGACAACTACCAAGGTGCTACACATTG
The DNA here is from genome assembly GCF_046866305.1 of Octopus bimaculoides. NCBI lineage: Eukaryota > Metazoa > Mollusca > Cephalopoda > Octopoda > Octopodidae > Octopus > Octopus bimaculoides. The sequence continues at coordinate 465,168 of NC_142938.1, read as the reverse complement.
GTATTGAACCCAGAATCATGAAATGGCAAAGCAAACTCCTTAATTGCATGACCATGTCTGCTTCTAGTTGATTAAGCTTCACTTCATTAATGCTTCTAATGATGTGGCAAAAGGCATGAATCTTGTAACATCTCATTATTGCTGCTTCTCTCTCCTGTAATTCTACACTTCAGTAACAATCCAGTAACCTGTCACTTTGTATAAAGTCTTTGCCATCTTCAAGAGATGCCGAAATAACAGCCATCTCCAGCTCTAATGGAACCTCTCAGGCAAAATGTATCAATTCTTGGAAAAGAATTAATCTGTTTACTTCTTCACAGAAAATAGTTTTGTGAATTACTGAAGTCATTAACACTACGGCATAATTATTTGTATATAAATATAAACACTGCAATTGACTGACTGGTCTCCCCCCCCCCCCACACACAATGCACATAGGCTAACACACAATGTACACTTGCATTTATGTATACACACTCATGCGTAGATGCATGCCCACTCACACATAATATGCACAAATACAAACACACACACACACACACTCTCACGTACAACAGTTTGTGTATTTTCAAACAAGACATCATTTACAGATAAACCTTTTTTAGTTTGCTTCTTATTAAATTTCTACTTAACATCATCATCATTATCATCATCCCTGCCACCACCACCACCACCATTCCCTCATCTATTAATATTATTGGGGTTGATGTAATCAACTACCTCCTCCCCATTTGCTGACCTTGTACCAAAATTTGAAACAATTATTATTATTATTATTATCATTATTGTTATTATTGTCTCATAGCCTGTTCTGTGTCTTTGCTTCTCTTTTCAAAACATGTTTTACTTCAAGTATTACCAAATGCAATTCTCTTGGAGTATTTGTAAAAAGAACTACAATGGGTTAAGGAGAGGCTGCTCTCATTACCCAGGGGTAGACAACAAAAAAATAGTTTTGTTTCACAAATTTTGAAAAATTTATTTTCACATCCAAAATGGCTGCCTAAACATATTTTTGCCACGCAACAAAATGCTACAATGGCTTAAAAACAAGGCAAAATATAAACAGAACTAATTATACAAAAGCAAAAAAGAAAATGAATGGGTTAGAGAACAATTGATAGAAGAAACTGCCCCAAATACTTCAATAAATAATTTGGAAGACAGTAACAACAATAGTGGAAGCTCTTCCACAACTTGAAGCCCTGTGGTCTGTTCATGTAGCTGCTGGGTAAAGACAAACCTTCTCTGCACACTAAATGAACAGACAAAATGTTTTAATCTGCCACACACCCCACCACACACACACACAATTCATTTGTCTGACATTGAGACTACTTATTTTAAATGTACTAATTTAGGTAATTAACGATTATGATGTTACTTTGGTGTAGTGATTAGCACAACTCTACAATGTACATCAGTTGTATATCAGACATGGTGTTTGAATCCTGCATAGGATGTTACAACTTTTTGCTGTCCTCCTCCTTATTATATATTATCATAGGTGTCAAACTGTCCAACCCATGCCAGCATGGAAAACGGAGGTTAAACGATGATGATGATGATGATGATGTGGCTCTATGGTTAAGGATCTTGCTTCCCAACCACACAATGTCACTCACTTGATACCTCAAGTGAGTGTCTTCTACTTAAACCGTCGTTAAAGAAAAGTCTTTGAGTAGATTTGACAGACAGAAACTGAAGTCCATTGTGTGTGTGTGTGTGGATAGATGGATGGATGCTTGTGTGTGTGTGTGTGTGTGTGTGTGTGTGTATAAAGATAGACAGATAAAGCTATAACTATAGATGTGTGTATGAATCTATGTATCTAATTTAGCATTTATCTACCTGTCTTGCCAGATATTTATTCCTAGTTAGATGTTTAATATGCCATGTATTAAAAATGTTTACATTAAATTTCCTATTTACCGATCCTTCTGTCTGTCTATTTTGTGTCATTACATACATTTCTAGTTTGGCTATTTAATGCTCCATCTCCAAAATATATCGGTAATGACTTGTCTGTTATTATGAGAATGCTAAGTGAACCATTGTGTTCATGTAGGAACCACTATGAAGTGACCCAATGGTTGTGTGTCCTGCTTCTCCATCAATTTGTTTTGTCTCAAATCCTGCTGAGCTATTTTCAGAAAAATGAAAATATGATTATCTTCAGAGAATTTTGTTAACTAGAATACCCCGACAGGGTAACAGATATGTGTAGTAGGCTTGTTAATACAGCAGCATGTTTACATATTCATATATAACAGTTGGCAAAATATTTGTTTACATATGAGAAAATCTGTGCCAGTTGGTTACAGGACATTCTGACAAACAATACAAGGATGAGTAAATGTGTTAGCTGCTGTACGTCGATGCTGTATGTGCGTGTTTGTGTATATATGTATGTCTATATAATCCAAAGAAAAGTGAACCAAGAGAAATGCTTCAGATTGGCCAGTGACATGTACTTGATGGGCAAATCAAATAGTATTCAACATGAATTCTTGGTTTATTAAAATTCTCTCCACATCTCGAGGACACGTCAGAATTACTCTCCTGTCAGCTTAGCAGAATTCTTCAGTCTTGAGATTATCTCCCTTGCTCACATGGAGCTGGTTTTATTTATCATTTCACAATGGTAATACATCCTCGAGAAATGCAGATAAATTTTAATAAATGAAGCATTTATGTTGTATGGTATTTGATAGACCTGTCTTTGTTTATAAAAATGCATGTATGTATGTATGTATGCGTGCATGTATGTGTATATGTATGCATGTGCATGTATGTGCACATGTGGGTATATGTATGAATGTGTATGTATGTGTGTGAATGCGTGTGTGTATATGTTTATGCGTGAGTGTACATGTATGTGCATATGTGTATGCACATATATCTATGTGTATGAGTCTATGTATTTATATATGTATATGTATGAGTATATAGATGCACAAGTATATATGTATGAGTGTGTGTATGTATATACATATGCATGTGTGTATATGTATTTGTGTATATGAATGCATGCCTCTTCCACCCATCCACACTTCATCTTTCCCCTCTCACTTCTACTCTCCTCATACGTTGAAGATCCACCCAGTTACCCTGTCACCTCCACCCTGATCCCTTGCACCCTATCTTCTAAAATGTAACGCACCTACAGCAAGAAATCTCTCCTGCCCTGGTCCTTTCATTCAACTCCTCATCTCCTTTCAAGGTTTCTCATCTTGCAAGCTGCATGGTGATCTTACAAGAGTGGTTGGCACCATGAGAAACGCTCAATATACACAGTATAATGGTTGGAGCTGTTCAGGCATTTCAGAGATTCTATTTCAGGAACACTCTCAGTGCTTGCTGCTCCAAGAGCTTAGGGAATCTACCTTTTCTTTTAGCCTACCTGTGTTCCTGCTACAAGTCCTGTGAGTCCACTGTCTACGTTGAGAAACCCTTATAGAATTTCTATTCACTGTGTGTGTGAATGTATTTTCTCCTTCCCCGTTGCTCCTATGCCATGCTCATCGTGCCCTGACCTATCATCCCTGAGTCACACTTGTCTCTCTTACCATTTTCCACCACCCACCCATACTGATATTTCCCATCAAGTTGCACTCCTGTTCTTCACTCATTATATTTCACCCCTAACCATCTGGTACCCTCCCCTCACACTCCTATAACCACCCCCACCTCCTGATCCACTGCCCCTTTCATCTTTTACTCCTTGAAGGCAGCAACCCACCACTCACTATTATCTTACCTTTTTTCTCAGATTCTCCCATCCACCCTTATATAAATGTGGGGTTGCCATGTATCTTCTCAGTAGCAACATACCTCTGCTTGTCCCTGGCATAAAAATCACCTTCCCACCATTTCAACTACCCACCACCACCATCACCACCATCAACAACACCGCTTAGTTGAGAGAGGACCTTTCCCTTTTTTCCTGCTTTTTTCCTCTTCCCTTTTCTTGTTTGGTAAGTTACTTGACAACCTGACTCCAGTGCTGCTGGTATGAAAAAGTACCTACTACACACTGTAAAGTGGTTGGCTTTAGGCAGGGCATCCAGCTTTGTGGCTCAGTGGATCCTGCCAACATGGAAAACAGACATCAAATGATGGTGATGTGTGTGTGTGTATATATATATATATATATATATATATATATATATATATATATATATACAGGTGTCTGTGTAAATAGTTCACAAGTATATCCACTTTCACCCTGGACTAGTCTGATTAAATACGATTATTTTAATCAAAATTAAAGAAAAACTCTACTAGAGTCCATTCTTCATCATCAAGTATTTACAATATTTCTAATTTCTATATAAAGCAACCCAACCTTGTAAGGGATAAGCATCCTAGAGGTGTAAGGGCAGGTATTGAGATAAAGATTAAATAAGGAGTTGGGTGGTAACCAAGGTAATCTGAGAGAGATGGGAGTCTTGGCGGAGGGATGTACAGTTGTGGGTTATAAGGTGCGTGTGTGTATATACACACACCCCCACAAGTATATACATTCACACATATATATGCATGTATTAATCACTACATTTGTGTTAGGGTCCATTGTCGTCCCCTCCATGAGTTGTGGTCTCCTCACATGTGCTGAATGCTTCATTTTGTTCACACACACACACACACACACACACACACACACACACACACACACACACACACACACACACACACACAGGTGTATATGTTTTTTAAAATGCACTAATACTTACATCTCTATATTTTAAATTTCTGTTCAGTTGATGATATACACACACTTTGCTATGAATGTTTACATAATTGTGCACACTCACTCATATACACTGGAAAAAATGTAAACTTTATGAATGATTTTACTCTAGCAAGAATCCTTTCATCAAAGTAGTAGGTCAGTAGCCATCCTAGCCCTCTATATGTTCCCACCCCTCTATACGCCCCCGCCCAGCATATACCATACCCCAGTTGACACCCCATGCCAGTGTATAGCTCTAAACTATTACAATTCCTGACTAACAGACACAAGTTTTTATTTCCCTGCTGTTCATCATTTTTAAATATCATTTTGGCTTCAGGAACCAATCTGTGCCAACAATTAACTGTAATATAATAA